>NC_047033.1:28076878-28186878 GCF_902652985.1 Pecten maximus
TCCGACATTGACCTGACATTTACACTAGTGAGGAGAAACAAAGAGAAAACTTAATGTTAATAAACTCCAGGAAAACGTTTTACTTATTCTTAGTTTACAGCTAAGATGAGCATAAATTTGTTTCAGTTTTGAATTTTCATTCTCTGAAAGGGGAGGTAACTGGTAGAAAGGGGGCTTTTTCATTAAAGTTAATTTAATTCAGAGTAAAGGGATGTACATTGGTGGATTTAATAAGGATTGAGAATGAAGTAAAATTTAATGTACATTATGTGTATTGGAATATATTTAATCAATTTCAATTGATGAAGACGGGTTATTTATTTCCAATAAGTCCCTTTAAGAAAGGATAATGAATTTTGATTCAAGGGAGCTAAATCATGAACTCTATTACATAAAGGGGAGCTAATTCAGTATTTCTGTTTAATGCAAGGGAGATAATTTGATAATGCTATTAAATGCAAGGGAGATAATTTGATAATGCTATTAAATGGAAGGCGGATAGTTCAGTAATTCTGTTACATGAAATGGAGACATTCATGATTTCATTTGCATGTAAGATAATTAATAAAATTTAGAAATGAATTTTCTATGTGTGAGTGAATTAATGTTATACCTGGTTATGAATGAGGTAAAGAAAGATCCCTTTATTTTGGTTGTGAAACAGTACGGAACAAGAAAATATTTTTCTGCAGAAATAAAAGAAAATACGGACGATGTAAAAATTGTTGTTTTTTCCCCGATGTTTTCTAGTGATGTCAATTTCAAAGTAAACTTTATGATATACAGAGTTATTACTTACGCTTCTGAAATGGGACAATACAAGCTTATCTAGGTCTGATACTAAAAGTATGCTGAAATCATACTGCATTCAACAACCTAACAGCAGCATATAATAATGACATGCATCAACGTCAATCATTCATAACAATAGACCGTTACTAGGACATTGTATATCAACTGCTGTAACTGATCGAGGATTCATTGTCACACAGTATATCTTTAGAGTAGCTAGAAATGCCAGGTATTAAAACTACTTTCTAAGATGGTAAAGATCTATGCTGATTTCATTTTAAGCTGTAGGTATGCTGTTTTTTATGCTGGCCACAGCACTACTCCTGCTCTTGATTGTCAGTTTTAAGTAATACTGCAACATCAGTATAGTTTAGAATTTTAAATGCTGGAAAGAAATTGTACATGCCAAAATCTTAAGGTTATTTCACCAAAAAAGTTTTTTTTTTTTTCTAATTTTTAAAGGAATATATTTTACTTGAAAGGTACCTCTGTGTGACATTTGCAAATATGTGTCTATGAAAAAACTTGATATATGCTCCTAACATTCACTTTCTATTTCTCTAAATCAAATATATAAGCACCAAATGCCAAGTTTACTCGATATTTTAATACTGATATCATACTGCTTTACAAAGCTATCAATTCATATAATTATACTGCAATATACACTACACTTCAATATAGAACCTATACTGCGCCATACATACTGAAACTATACTGCAATATATACTAATAATATATACTGTTGCACTATGCACTATGCAAGGGATTTATTTATTTTTTTTGTGAACTGAAAATTTGCTGCATATCAATAAACTGAACTATTTCTGCAGTGTATACTGAATCTATACTATGTCAACTGAGCCACCGGTTTATAGATCTGTACTGAAATCAGGATGTGTAAATTCGTGACTAAAACCGATTTCTTAAAATCTGGCAATCAGGAACTTTAAATGCTGAACATAGAGTTTCCAGACACAGCATAAAAAGACATGTTTCTTTTTTTCTGAATCAAGAGGCACGGATGACCTGTATGTTCACATTTTAGGATCTTCAGACACAAAATGTGTATTGTGAAAGGATGTAAAAGGGAGTAAGTGTAATATACATAAATTAATTTGGAAATCTATTTTTATTCTAATAAAAAATTCCAGAGGTAACTATTTTATATATTTATAATTTGCACAGTTCAGGAACTTGTTTACAAACATAAAAGACTCTAGGAGTTTATGTCCATTATTTATTACAGAAACGGAGATTTATAATTCATAATTAATTACAGTTTTGGAAGATAGACCCATAAATTAGTGAAATTTTGGGAATTTACAAATAATTTTTTTTAGAGTGTCCCAAAATTGATTTTTAGTGCTGTAGTTTAACCTGATCATTGGTTGACCTGCTTTAAGATATTAACAAATGGACATGCACTACTGATTTGTCTACTACATACAACATGCTCCGATTGGCTGGTGACAGTCAGGAACCATAACTCCATTTGTCCCCAATATTTATTATGAGAAAGCCTATTTTCAAAATATCTTAAAGAAAAAAGTTGATAAAAAACTCAATTAGATACATGTTTTAGACAAAAAACTATACAGATTCAATGTAAATTTATATCTTTCAGGGCCTGCACTTACGGGCAAGATCTACAAATCTTCGTATCGTCAGTAGTGTTAAACAATACATGGTTAAAAGTTCAACTAAAAGTTGTCAGTAGAAAAATAGCATTATAGTATTTACCCATAATTCATCAGCAAATTTACATCCATAAATGTAGTCTGAACTCTTACATTACTTCTTCTTAATATTTTTATCACTTTCCCAACCCAAAAAATTCTCTGTGGATGTCATGGTATTTAAATCAGAAAATTTTCAATTTGAAATTTTTATCTACACTGTTTTTTCATTTTTACTTTGACATCATAAATCAATGACATAGTCTAGAATTTTTGTGAAGCTTGATTGAACATTTCTTTCAGGATAGTCAATTATTACTTAATACATTGAAATGATCCAGTTTCAAAATGAATTACATTTTTGTCTGTAAAATTGAACTCAATCTTAGACAATATACATTGATTTTAAAGTTTTCTGTTGTTCTATCAATGGAATATTATCTTTACCCGTAATGTCAGTACATTCTGTACCACCTAAATATTGAATTTTCAAAGGGGTGCATTTGCTCTTTATTCACACATTTTGTTTTTTAAATTCAGTCTATGATAAAAAATATTTTAACAAAATTAGGTTGATATCCATTTTAAATCAAGATCCATTCTGTTTAAAATAAACACCCTTTACATTTTTTTGGAATTGTTTCTTTGCAAAACTCTACAATATAAAACCCAAATAAAGACTTAAAAAAACCATTGTTCTCTGTCATAGGAGAACAATCATAGAGTTTTTAAAACAATGAATCTCTTTTTCATATAGATTGATCTGATTCCAATAAAAGCTTGCACAAGTGACACCATTTGTACTCACTAAGAAGCTTGTATTGAACAGCTAGGAAGCAACAATAATTCATTTTTTATGATTTGTTGATCCAATTCCAAAAACAAGCTTGTCTAAAAAGTGCCATCAATCATAGTCATAGAAAAGCTTGTATTGTATGGTGGATAACACTGACAAAGACACGTATACAATTTTTCTCATTCATGCAAAATATATTCTGACGTTTCCAAATTGTTAGATCATTCCGGACAAAACACATGTTTTAATTTGTACTACAGCAGGCATCCACACATCCAGGAGAATTGTAACGTAGAAACTTATAGTGACATATAAGTGGGAAGTCAAAGGGTGGTTTAAGATCCAGCGACTGTTACTACGGTCCTCGATTACAACGCAGAGGACTACCATGGACACACTATATAGTACGATGCAGTCAATATGCACGAGAAAAAATACTGTCTCATCTCTGACACATCAAATAACAGAGTACATGTAGTGGATATGACATTCATGAAGTCATGAATTCTATCGGTAATCTTTGAGCCAAGTACAGCTTTGTAACAAGTATGGCATCCATACAGTTTACGGTCATATGATTTTAAAACCGAGTGGTTTTTGTCCGTACACTTTTTCTACCAAACATGGCTCCTATACTGAAAACGGTTTTCTGTACCGAGCAGGGTCTCTCAACCCGGCACGGTTTCTTTTCACAGTTTTTTGTGGGAATTCCGTAGCAAGTATGATTTCCGTAGTGAGTGGGAACCTCTAGTACGGAGAAGACTACTGGATAATAGGACAGCAGCACACATATACGGGGACATTCAACGATATCATGATGCTGGAGAATGGTGCGAACTTACCGTATCACCATCCCCTGACGATGTTACTCCATCACTAGGGCCCCCATGGGGGGGTAACTCCCGTGAATTAGTCCTATTGTAAACAACATCTGGGCTACTACCAACGGCCTCTGTCCTGGTACCCATAGGGGTGTCACTCTTTGATTTCTTTGTAATAAATTGTTTAGGTTTTGGTGTGACTTCCCCCATGGGGGGCCCCTGTGGGTTACTGTCCTGATCACAGTTAGATTGGGACAATGGCGATTCCTCCGCTGGCCCTGGGACTGAGCGACAGCGTGAATACTTCTGAGGATCCGACATCTGGTTTTTCATTAGGCCACTAGGTGGCGTCTGAGAGCGGGAGTTGTTTTCTCCCTTTGATGTTGGTTGAGGTTGCGATTGCATCTTCCTGAGATGGGGCTCTCGTTGAGGATTACTTAAATCCGGTGCAAATCTGAAAAAAATAACAGAATAAAGCACGCATTTTTTCAAAATCTGATCATAACAAGAAAAAGACATTTATTTCTCAGATTTCTAGAGATGCAATTTTTTGGTATGTACATTATTTTAAATCCTAGCAATCCAAAAAGGTAGCATGATTTGGGCTGTTCTATACATAATGTTTTTTCATTTATAATGTTTAACAGGATTTCGAAGTACCTTACTCATGAACATGTGATGTAAGCATCAATAACTAATATTCAAAAGTAAATAAATAGAATAATTTAGGGATGGACATTTGGTTGTTAAATGCATATTAACAAGAGGCCCATGGGCTTTAACGGTTACTTGAGTTTTGATATATTTTAGCATATATGACCTCTGTGACCTTGAACAAAGGTTAAGGTAATTCATTTGAACAATTGTTATAGCCCTTTATCCATGAATGCTACAAACCCAATATCAGATTTCTGGGCCTCTTGGTTATCAAGAAGAAGTCATTTAAAGATTTTAGCATATTTGACTCCTGTGACTTAAATAAAGGTTAAGGTCATCCATTTGAACAAACGTGGTAGCCCTTTATCCCAGCATGCTACAGACTTAATATTGGGTCTCTGGGCCTTTTGGTTATCAAGAAGAAGTCATTTAAAGATTTTAGCATATTTGACTCCTGTGACTTAAATAAAGGTTAAGGTCATCCATTTGAACAAACGTGGTAGCCCTTAATTTATCCCAGCATGCTACAGACTTAATATTGGGTCTCTGGGCCTTTTGGTTATCAAGAAGAAGTTGTTTAAATGTTTCAGCATATTTAACCCTGTAACCTTGAATGAAGGTCAAGGTCATCCATTTGAACAAACTTGGCAGCCCTTCATCCAGCATGCTACAGACCCAATATTAAGTCTCTGGTCCTGTTGGTAATTGAGAATTAGTTGAAAATGTAAATTGTTTACGCTGAACTACGCTGGACAAAAAGGCCATTGTAATAGGTCAACTGAAATTTTGTATGAGGTGACCTAATAAAAACATGAATATTAATAAAGGCATGATTATTAAAGTCTTTGAATATCAATATGGCTATGAATATTAATAAGGAAATCGATATCAATAAAGACATGAATATTGATAAGGACATGAATATTAATATGGGCATGAATATTAATATGGGCATGAATATTAATAAGGATATGAACATTAATAAAGACATCAATATTAAAGTCTATAAATACTAATATAAATAATAATTATACTCACAACTCCTTTGTGATATCTTCCTGGTATGCTGTTGGGTTAGCCAGGCCTACGAATGATTTCAATACAATTTAGTTCAATATCATGAGAAGATTTATCCAAATCAACACTTAATTTAAGCTATATAATCAATTTCATATGACACTTTAAAAAATTATATACCAGGGTATTAAAAAAAAAAGGATATGAAATGTTCTTAATTCACAACAAATCTGAAGCTTGAGTTGTTAGAGGCTCGACTTGGCAAGTACTGACAACTACTCGGACAGTATTAGATTCTTTAAGGGGACAGGGATTAGCTTCTGTAGAGAATGTGGTATGACATGTAACAAGTTACATCAGCCATTTAAGTATATATACTTATAACAAAGATGCAAAAGAAAAGTTTATTATACATACGATCTCCAAATATTTTCTGGAGCTGAAGACTAGCGGAGATGTTTCGTATCCATGTTTGTTTGATTTCCAAGGTCGGGGCCTGTAGTATAAACTGTGTGGTGGATCCTGGTGCTCGATTAATTAACATAAATCGTAGTGGCTCTCCCGGTTCTACGTCCTCCTTAAGGGCCATCTTATTTACCTGTAAGGAGTTACCATGGTTACTATGGTACTGTGTTACAAACCATGGTTACTATGGTACTGTGTTACAAACCATGGTTACTACGGTACTGTGTTACAAACCAATCAGTAATTTAAGACAGCTATCATGGTTTAACTGGAATACATTTGTGAATCGTGTATGCCCCAGCTCGTGATTTCATCAAATAAAATATGAAATTTATTTATTTCACAGGAACTACAAAACAAAACTTTATTGATTTCACAACAATTGCCAAACAATCAACTTGTATGTGGTAGGAAACCGAAGTATTCATGGAAAACCCAAGTGATTGGGCAGGCAACCACCACATCTTTTCATGCCCGAACCCAAAAATAAACCTTGGCTGTCTAGGTTAAATGCAATCATGTTATTACTATGCCAAAATAGACTATCAACAGAAACTTAACTGACCTTATTTGTTTAAAATGTTTTGTTTTCATTTGTTACTTTTTCTGCTACTCACATTGAGATAGTTTTTGTACACATAGTTAGGATTGGACAATGTTCCACGTCTTCTCTCCGTCATTTCGCTGAATATCACGCTCTGTTCAAACAAGAACAGTCGTCTTTCTTTAAACTTTGGCTGACCACTTCCTTGGACTTCAGCTACCAGCAGTGTGTCCTACAACAAATGGAAATTATTATTTGTAAGGGGAGGTAATAAGTTGTGAGGGGAGGTAATAAGTTGTGAGGGGAGGTAATAGGTTGTAAGGGGAGGTAATAAGATGTAAGGGGAGGTAATAAGATGTAAGGGGAGGTAATAAGTTATGAGGGGGAGGTAATAACATGTAAGGGGAGGTAATAACATGTAAGGGGAGGTGATAAGATGTGAGGGGAGGTGATAAGTTGTGAGGGGAGATGATAAGTTGTAAGGGAAGGTAATAAGATGTAAGGGGAGATAATAAGATGTAAGGGGAGGTAATAAGATGTAAGGGGAGGTAATAAGTTGTAAGGGGAGGTAATAACATGTAAGGGGAGATAATAAGTTGTAAGGGGAGGTAATAAGTTGTGAGGGAGGTAATAACATGTAAGGGGAGATAATAAGTTGTAAGGGGAGGTAATAAGTTGTGAGGGGAGGTCATAAAATGTAAGGGGAGATAATAAGTTGTGAGGGGAGATAATAAGTTGTAAGGGGAGGTAATTAGTTGTGAGGGGTGGTAATTACTGGTAAGGGGAGATAATAAGTTGTAAGGGGAAGTAATAAGTTGTAAGGGGAGGTAATTAGTTGTGAGGGGTGGTAATTACTGGTAAGGGGAGATAATAAGTTGTAAGGGGAGGTAGAAAGTTATAATATGAGCTAGAACAACCAAACATAGACAAACAATATCTTGTAAGTTAATTAACTGTTATATAAGGAATTAGTAATATGATGGCAACAAAAAAAAAGGCATGCAATAAAATATTCCGATTTTGAGCTGTTATAAACTATTCAAATTAAGCATAATTAATGATAACAAAATTTAATTTTTGAAGTCTATATAAAGATATATATATATCAATTTGTTTACAATCAATTAAGTTCAAAGAGTTTTACCTGTAGAAGTAGTTTTCCTTGAGCAGTTATTTTACCCTGAAGCAAAAATGTAGAATATGTTATTGATCAAGTCAAATCAATTAAATATTTCCCCTCTGAATTAGTCTCAGGGACTGATTTTAAAACCCTGTAGGTGCCCCAGACATTATAACCCGGTAGATTCCTCAGTTATATTGACACCCTGTAGGTGCCCCACTTACAATGACACCCTGTAGGTGCCCCACTTACATTAACACCCTGTAGGTGCCCCACTTACATTGACACCCTGTAGGTGCCCCACTTACATTAAACCCTGTAGGTGCCCCACTTACATTAAAACCCTGTAGGTGCCTCACTTACATTAAAACCCTGTAGGTGCCTCACTTACATTAAAACCCTGTAGATGCCTCACTTACATTAAAACCCTGTAGGTGCCCCACTTACATTAAAACCCTGTAGGTGCCCCACTTACATTAAAACCCTGTAGGTGCCTCACTTACATTAAAACCCTGTAGGTGCCTCACTTACATTAAAACCCTGTAGGTGCCCCACTTACATTAAAACCCTGTAGGTGCCCCACTTACATTAAAACCCTGTAGGTGCCCCACTCACATTAAAACCCTGTAGATGCCTCACTTATATTAACACCCTGTAGGTGCCTCACTTACATTAAAACCCTGTAGGTGCCTCACATTAAAACCCTGTAGATGCCTCACTTATATTAAAACCCTGTAGGTGCCTCACATTAAAACCCTGTAGATGCCCCACTTACATTAAAACCCTGTAGATGCCTCACTTACATTAAAACCCTGTAGGTGCCTCACATTAAAACCCTGTAGATGCCCCACTTACATTAAAACCCTGTAGATGCCTCACATTAAAACCCTGTATATGCCCCACTTACATTAAAACCCTGTAGATGCCCCACTTACATTAAAACCCTGTAGGTGCCCCACTTACATTAACACCCTGTAGATGCCTCACATTAAAACCCTGTAGATGCCCCACTTACATTAAAACCCTGTAGATGCCCCACTTACATTAAAACCCTGTAGGTGCCCCACTTACATTAACACCCTGTAGATGCCTCACATTAAAACCATGTAGGTGCCCCACTAACATTAAAACCCTGTAGGTGCCTCACTTACATGAAAACCCTGTAGGTGCCCCACTTACATTAACACCCTGTAGGTGCCTCACTTACATTAAAACCCTGTAGGTGCCCCACTTATATTAAAACCCTGTAGGTGCCTCACTTACATTAACACCCTGTAGGTGCCCCACTTACATTGACACCCTGTAGGTGCCCCACTTACATTAACACCCTGTAGATGCCTCACATTAAAACCCTGTAGATGCCCCACTTACATTAAAACCCTGTAGATGCCCCACTTACATTAAAACCCTGTAGGTGCCCCACTTACATTAACACCCTGTAGATGCCTCACATTAAAACCCTGTAGGTGCCCCACTAACATTAAAACCCTGTAGGTGCCTCACTTACATGAAAACCCTGTAGGTGCCCCACTTACATTAACACCCTGTAGGTGCCTCACTTACATTAAAACCCTGTAGGTGCCCCACTTATATTATAACCCTGTAGGTGCCTCACTTACATTAACACCCTGTAGGTGCCCCACTTACATTGACACCCTGTAGGTGCCCCACTTACATTAACACCCTGTAGGTGCCCCACTTACATTAAAACCCTGTAGGCGTCCCACTTGCATCATGTCGTTGGCCTCTTTGGGTACATTACACATAACGACCATAGCGTCTTGTAAAGATTTGGTATCCAGACCTATTCTTTCTGTGTGTTTTTGTATGTCCTGTAGAAAAATAAAAGATAAATCTGCAGCAATGACTCTTCTTAATGCTGCATCTGTTCGTAGTGTTCCTACTTAACATATTATAAAGCAGTAGGCTTGAATTGTGACCTTTTTGAAGTTATATCACAGGCATGTTGTGGACAGTAGCGGTAACAAGGAACTCTTTTAAGTAAATAGTAGTGTTCAAACTGGAAACAACACTGACATGAAATGAACTTTGTTTTTAATAAATAGATTGAAGTTTAGAATTGTTAATGGTTGTCGGTTGTTATTTCTAAATTACTGGGTTGATGACATATCAGATACAAAAGCTGTAACTGTTTGACCTCTGACCTTGAGCAAGAGTTGATATTTCATAATTCTCTGTACAGGTTTGATAAGTAGGTCAGGTAGCTGGAGACGGTGACCTAATTTCTGGCGGATTTCCTAGGAAAATAAGCAAGTACACATGTGTCAATGTTTTAAACATTTTTTTAAAGATAAATATGAATTGTAAAAGTGATCACAATTAATAACAAGAGGACCAGAGGGCCTGCATTGCTTGCTCATACAAACTTTACCTTATTACCACCCTACAAAAGTTATATACTTTACACTTTTACCACCCTACAAAAGTTATATACTTTACACTATTACCACCCTACAAAAGTTACATACTTTACACTATTACCACCCTACAAAAGTTATATACTTTACACTATTACCACCCTACAAAAGTTATATACTTTACACTTTTACCACCCTACAAAAGTTACATACTTTACACTATTACCACCCTACAAAAGTTATATACTTTACACTATTATCACCCTACAAAAGTCATATACTTTACACTATTACCACCCTACAAAAGTTATATACTTTACACTATTACCACCCTACAAAAGTTATATACTTTACACTATTACCACCCTACAAAAGTCATATACTTTACACAATTACCACCCTACAAAAGTTATATACTTTACACAATTACCACCCTACAAAAGTTATATACTTTACACTATTACCACCCTACAAAAGTGACATACTTTACACTATTACCACCCTACAAAAGTGACATACTTTACACAATTACCACCCTACAAAAGTTATATACTTTACACTATTACCACCCTACTAAAGTGACATACTTTACACTATTACCACCCTACAAAAGTTATATACTTTACACAATTACCACCCTACAAAAGTTACATACTTTACACTATTACCACCCTACAAAAGTTACATACTTTACAATATTAACACTCCACAAAAGTTATATACTCAACACTTTTACCACCCGAAAAAATCAAAAAGAAAGCTGGCAATCTGGGTATTTGATTCTTGCCTGGGACCAGCATAGAATTTTTACCAAAACCAATGTTAAATTAGTCTCTCTTTTGATGTGCATGATCATGTCACTTGCTCAAATATAGCTTTTAGACGGGGATATTTATAGGAAAGTATTTTCCTCATAAAGGCGGCCACTAGACTCTCCAAGAAAGTCAATGAAATTAGGAATAGACATTTGGAGGTAAAATCTAATAATTATGTATGAAATTTGATATTTTCCCAATATCTTATGAGGACAATGATCACCTTTAAATAAGATAGCATACAAAAACTTAATCTAGGGGAGATAGTTTCATAATAACACAAAAAATGTTACATACTTCAAAATAGTCATCCAAATGCTCTGCTACAATGTAGTCTGACTTTGGTTTATTCTCGCAGTATTTCACATACATCCGTAATTTACGCTCCTGGAAAAAAAAAAATTTAAAAATGAAATTTTAAAACAAGTCTGGCAAAATAAACATTTAAATCCAAACTTTGAAAACATATAACTCTAGAAAACATTAATAAACTTTTTAAATACAACTTCAAAAACAGATTAAACATCTAAGAAAGAAGCAACAGGAAAATGTTCCGACAGTATGCATGCAGTTTCCTTTTAAATAACACAGCAGTGTAGATCACAATTCAGTTATTATTTCTCATCTGAACATTTCAGCTGAACTTTTGTACATGAGAAAGGGGAGACAACTCACCTGTGTTGTAAATATTGAGCCTAGCCGTTCTGGTTCATCTGAACATTTTTCTAGGGCAGGTTGAAAGGTTCTGTGATGAAAAAAAGTTATATTGAAGGAATATATTCAAATGAAAATACAGAAGTTCTGATAAATCTTTAATGAATAACACAATCTTTTTTATTTAAATACCATAAGATTTTTTTTTCAAATTTGATACATTCTCAAAATTCCAAACTAAAATATCAAAATATGTTATAGACTATTTTTCTTCATTATAAACAACTATAGTACTTTATATGCACATATGCCTTTTTTAACATTATTAAAAGCTTGAGCAGTTCTTGTAAATTTTGGGAAAATTCTTCATTCAAAGGAATCCAAGTCATAAACACGTATGTGAAATACAAATTTTAATTTTATCAAATGATATTGAGGTCATGTGACTTACAGTCTGTGGAAGTCATAAATCTGGCCGATGTTGCCAAACACGACATCACTGATACCCTTCATACTCTCTGGAATAGGGTTCTCACTCAGATATGCTTGGTAGCCCTGGTAACACAAAGGGTTAAAGGTCAGACTCTATCAAACCTTGTCAGGAATAGGTTTAAAATTCATAATCGGTGAAATTTCCAAAATTGATAAGAGCAAAAACAATTATAATTTTAAACTGTTTTACCTTACAAAATCTAATCTTGAAAATATATTCAAGTCAACTAACTGCATTGAGGGTTGTAACAGAGTTCAGGGGTCAATCGAAACACAAAGGTTACATGATCAGAGTATACTTATTCCTCAGAAATTTTCATTGATAGAAAATTTTATTTAAACCATAAACAAATATTTTTAATAATAATTTCAGAAATGAATGACTGATGTTTAGTACTTCTAAATACTCAAATATGTTTTTTTAATTTTCAAATATGTTTAAATACAACATAATTTAAAACATAAACAAGTTATACCTCTGAATACTTTTAATTATGTTTTTATTTTCAAAATTTCTCCCCAGTAATCAGCCCTACCTAGATGAGGTCCATTTCAGAAGTTTGACTCACCAGCACTCTTAGGAAACAATTGATCCTTTGTTATTACCCTGGAAAAGAAACCTGAAATTAGGGGGAACTGACCTCTGGTCAGTCCAATACTCCGGACAATGACTTACCTCTACTATAGATCCAAGGTCTTTCACATAGTCTCTCTCTGTATCGATCAATTCCTGTATCACAAATCTGTCAATTTATTATAAAAAATGAATTAATATTTTGACAATTGTGAAAAATGTTAATTCAACTTATATTTTTCACGCTCATTTGCCCGTAGGGAAGCGTGTGTGGAGTCTTAATGTGGGAGGAAATTGGAGTACAAGAGGCAAACCCACGTAATCAGGTAGGTGAGTCCATACCTTTTCATGTCCGATCGGGGAATCGAAAACCGGCCTATAAAGCAAGTGTGTTACTAATGTGCAGCCCCCCCCCCCCCCCCCCCCCCGACAAGCCATTATTTACTTTTCATATCTTGTTTTTTTCTACACGAAAGGAGATTTTCAAAACAACATATCCTTATATGACAAAACTGTAATAATATATAAATATATTTTTAAGAGCAAATCAATCCGTGAGGGAAGAAAATTGCTTTTAATGAAATCTTGCTATTGAACTGGATTGTAAACAAAAAACAGGAAATATATGTATTAGCAGCGCTGTATATATACCAGCTGAAAATTCAATAATATTTCGGCCCTTACTTTTAGTTTGTGTAGTATTTCGGCCCTTACTTTAGTTTGTGTAATATTTCAGCCCTTACTTTAGTTTGTGTAGTATTTCAGCCCTTACTTTAGTTTGTGTAGTATTTCGGCCCTTACTTTAGTTTGTGTAGTATTTCGGCCCTTACTTTAGTTCGTGTAGTATTTCAGCCCTTACTTTAGTTCGTGTAGTATTTCACCCCTTACTTTAGTTTGTGTAGTATTTCGGCCCTTACTTTAGTTTGTGTAATATTTCAGCCCTTACTTTAGTTTGTGTAGTATTTCAGCCCTTACTTTAGTTTGTGTAGTATTTCAATACTTACTTTAGTTTGTGTAGTATTTCGGCCCTTACTTTAGTTCGTGTAGTATTTCAGCCCTTACTTTAGTTTGTGTAGTATTTCACCCCTTTCTTTAGTTTGTGTAGTATTTCAGCCCTTACTATAGTTTGTGTAGTATTTCAGCCCTTACTTTAGTTTGTGTAGTATTTCAGCCCTTACTTTAGTTTGTGTAGTATTTCAATACTTACTTTAGTTTGTGTAGTATTTCACCCCTTACTTTAGTTTGTGTAGTATTTCGGCCCTTACTTTAGTTTGTGTAGTATTTCAGCCCTTACTTTAGTTTGTGTAGTATTTCAGCCCTTACTTTAGTTTGTGTAGTATTTCAGCCCTTACTTTAGTTTGTGTAATATATTTCGGCCCTTACTTTAGTTTGTGTAATATATTTCGGCCCTTACTTTAGTTTGTGTAGTATTTCACCCCTTACTATAGTTTGTGCAGTATTTCAGCCCTTACTTTAGTTTGTGTAGTATTTCACCCCTTACTTTAGTTTGTGTAGTTTTTCAGCCCTTACTTTAGTTTGTGTAGTATTTCAGCCCTTACTTTAGTTTGTGTAGTATTTCAGCCCTTACTTTAGTTTGTGTAGTATTTCAGCCCTTACTTTAGTTTGTGTAATATTTCAGCCCTTACTTTAGTTTGTGTAGTATTTCAGCCCTTACTTTAGTTTGTGTAGTATTTCAGCCCTTACTTCAGTTTGTGTAGTATTTCGGCCCTTACTTTAGTTTGTGTAGTATTTCACCCCTTACTTTAGTTTGTGTAGTATTTAAGCCCTTACTTTCGCTTCTGTAGTCCTTTTTGCTGCTGTTCTTCGCTAGGTTCGAGGGGCTGGTCATTTCCAGTGTCCGACCCTGAAGATCCTGGCTGTTCCAAATTACAATCTCCATTTGGATCCTGAATCAAAGTCCAATCAACAACTCATCAACATACATACAACTTGCTTTACGCCAAAGTTGACAAACATCTCAAAAATTATTAGGTTGCAAGGTGTTACAAGATCACATAATTACATGGTGTTAGGGTGATAATCTTATTACAAAAGTATTATTACATTGTAATTCATTTTGGTGACGGGATATATTGTTGGATTCAGATAAATGACCTGGAATTGATCACAAATGTTGTGCTTTATTTTATAAGACAACGTGAAAACCGAGCTCCCCCTAAACTCTCCATCAATAATACAACTCGCCTAGTTGGACAGATAACTCAAGATTTTTTTTAATATTTGATCTAGATTCATATCATCTAGATTAAAGATGGATACATGATATATATGGCTGACCCTCCATACGACAGACTCATGATACAGGTACATTTATTGTACAAGTGAGTGGAATGTTGATTTAAACACACATTTTCAAAGATGATATAATGATTATTTTTCTATCTTAAAAACATTAAACTTTATTAAACAACATCAGAATTTTATCCCTGTCCATAGAAGACTCCAGTACTGAGGTTGTAATTTAAAACTTACGATACGTTCTCGAACTTTCTGTTCCATCTCTGTCATCACTTCTAAAGCGGGCGGATTGGTCGGGTTTAATGAAACCGATGCCTGAAAAATAAACCAAACGTGAGGATATAATTTATAACCAAATCATTCATAGTTAAAAACTTCTCTCTTCTATGATTTATCAATATGAGGCCCAATAGGCCTGTATCGCTCACCTACTTTAAAGTTGATCTACATGTAGGTCATTTATGCAGATACTCAGCTGATTAACACTGAATTGTTTAAAATATCAGAGTAGGCTGGGCTTATTCATTCAAATAGATTTTGTAGTCCTTCATTTTGGCCACACATTAGGTCTCTGTGTCTCTTGGTCATCGAGAAACCATTGTTTAAAGACTTTAACATATTTGATCCCTGTGAACTTGAATGTAGGCCAAGGTCATTCTTTTGAACAAATTTGGCAACCCTTCGGCCTAGATTGCTAGTGCAGACATATTATAACGTTTCTGGGCCTATTGGTTACAGAGAAGAATGTCATTTAATGATTTTAGGCTATTTCACCCCTGTGACCTTGAATGTAAATCAAAGTCATTTGCTTTAACTAACTTAGTAGCCCTTTACTCCAGTAAGCTACAGACCCAATACAGGTCTCGGGGGCCTCTTGGTCCGACAGACACACCACAGTATAAGCTTATTGGGCAGGTGAGCTAACAATAGTTAGGATAGAGGGATAATCATGTACAAATGGTACTCATGCAGCTTGCTAAATCAGTTCAAGGGAGGTAACTCAAATGTATTGACAGAAGCAGCGACAATGAATATAGTGCCTACTGTATTTATCTTGTAATGAACCCAGGGGACTATTGTATACATTTTGACTCTAAGAAGGAGTTAACTTATTGTAGGACAATGCAATGGTATCTGCTAACAATTTTACAAAGCTGATATTGACATTATAGATATATATTTTCAGCCATAAGAATGACGGAAATGGCAGGTCCCGAGAATTTTCTAATTACATGATTGGTATGTTTAAGTACTGGAAAATCCATTAATTCCATTATAGTGTCGCTGAATTCATTCTAATATACTCCCTTTAGGTATAAACGGTATAATATTTTACAGCCCATTGTTAATTTGCTTCTTGGCTGTAAAATTCTTCAGAGAGGGTACATTTATTAGTGAGTGAAACTTCTTAGAATACTGTGAATAAAATATTGCTTATTAAGAGAACTTGGATTAAATCTACTGGGAATGCTTACAAAATTAGCAGTTATGTCTTCTGGGGAGCCTTCCTGTCCAAACAGGGGGCGCTGCAGTTCCATAGGGGGAGGTAACTCTATTTCTTCTTCAATGTCCTCATCAACAGGTTCCTCTAGGTGAGGCTTGGATGTCGTCACCATGGAAACTGTGGATTGCATTTGGTCGTTAGGCTGCTCATTTTGGTCCTATAAATAGAATTCAAACGTTTAATTGAACATTGCAGGTCAAATGAAAAATATTTCTTCAAATATGAAGGATATTTGATCAAAAAAATCCTTCAACATGTTTTTATACAATACATGACATACAATAAGGTCAACAAGTACAAAAACAAGTAAATACAACATAACAACACACAAAGAGTTTGCTGGTAATTCGAGAGTATCCATAAAAACAAAGACATTACTAAACTGTTATTTTTAAACATTTAAATAATATTTTTGAGAAATATGTGACTATACATTATACAGGCTATTCTTGCTGAGCTGTAATTAAAAGAAAGATTATCAAAGAAAAACGAAATTCATTCAACATCATTACAACTCGTGGACCATCTCTCCCAAAACATTATCTTCATTAGGCCAATAGAGATCAAATTATAAGCACACAGCAAAGTTATGAAAACTATCAAACTTAGCAGGACCTAGATTTTGAAGCTCTTCAATGACAATGATTAAACATATACCTGTAATATATTGCTGTCTCACAAACGTTTTTATAACCATGCAGCTAAACATCTTTATAGCCCAACCTTTGATCACAATTGATACATATTACTTTTCAAGAATCACTCATATACTTCAACCTACAGATAAAATGTGTATCATATATATCCTTCCAAGTGTTCCTGTCAGAAAATCAGCAAGGGAAAGGTAGAATATGAGACAGCCATTTGTATTAGTAGTTGTAAAGCAGAATTTAAGTGCTAATTAAGACAGCAATATCCACCAACATTTTAAAAATATTTCATCTCTGAAATCAATCCATGCATTTTCGATCTTCAAAGATGCAGAAGACATCTTGGGAATTTATAGAGAGCCAACTGAAGTCAGGGGTTAAAGTTCAAAGTTCAAAGCATAAACATAATAGTACTGCATCACAATTAATGGTAGGTTCAAAGGTCATTTATATTATCGTATCTGCAAAAGGTGTTTTTTTTTTATCCTGCTAAGCCCAAAGAGATAATTGTTTCTACAATTTTTGTTAGTATTGAAATTCATTAAAGATTTGATGAAAATTTTGTTAGTTGTGAAATGTATACCTGGAATCGTTCGTATTTAGATGAGTTTATATTGGAATGACCTTCACGCCCCTGTGATACAAAAATAGAACAAGTTCAAGGACATCCAATGAACAATTATGTCATAGACTGTGAAAGGTATTGCTGTAAGATGACTTTTGTCAGAATTCAGCCATAATAAAGTTAAGTATTGGACATCAATCTCTACCATATTTCCAATGTAGAAGTGAACAGCAGGGTACAGTTCAGACTAGTGGGAATTTCCCTTTAGTCTAGTGGTGGATGTGAAGAGTGTAGGTCACATTACTAGCTCAGAATAGTGGGAATTTCCCTTTAGTCTAGTGGTGGATGTGGAGAGTGTAGGTCACTTTACCAGCTCAGACTAGTGGGAATTTCTCTTTAGTCTAGTGGTGGGATGTGGAGAGTCTAAGGTCACTTTACTAGCTCAGACTAGTGGGAATTTCCCTTTAGTCTAGTGGTGGATGTGGAGAGTGTAGGTCACATTACTAGCTCAGACTAGTGGGAATTTCCCTTTAGTCTAGCGGTAGGATGTGGAGAGTCTAAGGTCACTTTACTAGCTCAGACTAGTGGAAATTTCCCTTTAGTCTAGTGGTGGGATGTGGAGAGTCTAAGGTCACTTTAATAGCTCAGACTAGTGGGAATTTCCCTTTAGTCTAGTGGTGGGATGTTGAGAGTGTAGGTCACCTTACTAGCTCAGACTAGTGAGAATTTCCCTTTAGTCTAGTGGTGGGATGTGGAGAGTATAAGGTCACCTTACTAGCTCAGACTAGTGGGAATTTCCCTTTAGTCTAGCGGTAGGATGTGGAGAGTCTAAGGTCACTTTACTAGCTCAGACTAGTGGGAATTTCCCTTTAGCCTAGTGGTAGGATGTGGAGAGTATAAGGTCACCTTACTAGCTCAGACTAGTGGGAATTTCCCTTTAGTCTAGTGGTAGGATGTGGAGAGTATAAGGTCACCTTAATAGCTCAGACTAGTGGGAATTTCCCTTTAGTCTAGTGGTAGGATGTGGAGAGTATAAGGTCACCTTAATAGCTCAGACTAGTGGGAATTCCCTTTAGTCTAGTGGTAGGATGTGGAGAGTATAAGGTCACTTTAATAGCTCAGACTAGTGGGAATTTCCCTTTAGTCTAGTGGTAGGATGTGGAGAGTACAAGGTCACCTTACTAGCTCAGACTAGTGGGAATTTCCCTTTAGTCTAGTGGTAGGATGTGGAGAGTGTAGGTCACTTTACTAGCTCAGACTAGTGGGAATTTCCCTTTAGTCTAGTGGTGGGATGTGGAGAGTCTAAGGTCACTTTACTAGCTCAGACTAGTGGGAATTTCCCTTTAGTCTAGTGGTGGATGTGGAGAGTGTAGGTCACATTACAAGCTCAGACTAGTGGGAATTTCTCTTTAGTCTAGTGGTGGATGTGGAGAGTGTAGGTCACCTTACTAGCTCAGACTAGTGGGAATTTAACTTTAGTCTAGTGGTGGGATGTGGAGAGTGTAGGTCACCTTACTAGCTCAGGCTATTGGGAATTTCCCTTTAGTCTAGCGGTAGGATGTGGAGAGTGTAGGTCACCTTACTAGCTCAGACTAGTGGGAATTTCCCTTTAGTCTAGTGGTGGGATGTGGAGAGTGTAGGTCACCTTACTAGCTGAGACTAGTGGGAATTTCCCTTTAGTCTAGCGGTAGGATGTGGAGAATCTAAGGTCACTTTACTAGCTCAGACTAGTGGGAATTTCCCTTTAGTCTAGTGGTGGGATGTGGAGAGTGTAGGTCACCTTACTAGCTCAGACTAGTGGGAATTTCCCTTTAGTCTAGCGGTAGGATGTGGAGAATCTAAGGTCACTTTACTAGCTCAGACTAGTGGAAATTTCCCTTTAGTCTAGTGGTGGGATGTGGAGAGTCTAAGGTCACTTTAATAGCTCAGACTAGTGGGAATTTCCCTTTAGTCTAGTGGTAGGATGTGGAGAGTGTAGGTCACCTTACTAGCTCAGACTAGTGGGAATTTCCCTTTAGTCTAGTGGTGGGAATCGATGTTGAGAGTGTATGTCACCTTACTAGCTCAGACTAGTGGGAATTTCCCTTTAGTCTAGTGGTGGGATGTGGAGAGTATAAGGTCACCTTACTAGCTCAGACTAGTAGGAACTTCCCTTTAGTCTAGTGGTGGGATGTGGAGAGCATAAGGTCACTTTAATAGCTCAGACTAGTTGGAAATTCCCTTTAGTCTAGTGGTAGGATGTGGAGAGTATAAGGTCACTTTAATAGCTCAGACTAGTGGGAATTTCCCTTTAGTCTAGTGGTAGGATGTGGAGAGTATAAGGTCACCTTACCAGCTCAGACTAGTCCGAATTTCCCTTTAGTCTAGTGGTAGGAAGTTGAGAGTGTAGGTCACTTTACTAGCTCAGTCTAGTGGGAATTTCCCTTTAGCCTAGTGGTAGAATGTGGAGAGTATAAGGTCACCTTACTAGCTCAGACTAGTGGGAATTTCCCTTTAGTCTAGTGGTGGGATGTGGAGAGTATAAGGTCACCTTACAAGCTCAGACTAGTGGGAATTTCCCTTTAGTCTAGTGGTGGGATGTGGAGAGTATAAGGTCACTTTACTAGCTCAGACTAGTAGGAACTTCACTTTAGTCTGGTGAGTAGGATGTCTGATTATGGAGGGAGAGGTTGCTAGCTCAAGGCCTAGTGTGGCCAGGGTACTTTTTTTTAAATTTCTTCTTCCTATCACACCACAAAAATCATTTACCCATTGATTATAACTGGTCACAACATTACAGAAAAAAGTTCAAAGTTCCAATATTGAGGTGAAGTCATTTTATAGAAATTGTTTCTCTGAATCAAATGATATTAAAGATTCTGTACGAAGAAAGATGACATAATTCAGTGATGGACAAAAGTAGTACAGACATACAAAGACAAGAACAAAGATCAAAAGTGTCCTAAATCCTGTCAGTGTCCTACATTCTACCAGTGTCCTAAATCCTGTCATTGTCCTAAATCCTGTCATTGTCCTAAATCTTGTCATTGTCCTAAATCCTACCAGTGCCCTTACCCTGTCAGTGTCTTAAATCCCATCAGTGTCCCAAATCTTGTCATTGTCCTAAATCTTGTCATTGTCCTAAATCCTACCAGTGCCCTTACCCTGTCAGTGTCTTAAATCCCATCAGTGTCCCAAATCTTGTCATTTTCCTAAATCTTGTCATTGTCCTAAATCTTGTCATTGTCCTAAATCCTACCAGTGCCCTTACCCTGTCATTGTCCTAAATCCTATCATTGTCCCAAATCCTGTCAGTGTCCTAAATCCTGTCATTGTCCTAAATCCTGTCATTGTCCTAAATCCCATCATTGTCCTAAA
Source organism: Pecten maximus (assembly GCF_902652985.1). Classification (NCBI taxonomy): domain Eukaryota; kingdom Metazoa; phylum Mollusca; class Bivalvia; order Pectinida; family Pectinidae; genus Pecten; species Pecten maximus. The sequence continues at coordinate 28,098,018 of NC_047033.1, forward strand.
TCCTACCAGTGTCCTAAATCCTATGAGTGTCCTAAATCCTATGAGTGTCCTAAATCCTATAGGGAAGCATGGTCACTGAAGTAATATTGGCAATGTTGCTCCCCTTATAATTTTGCTGCGAATCTGTCAGGTCCTATCAGCATACTGCTGAAGTCTGAATCAACTTAATAAATGTTACACATCTTCATAACCACTTGTACATATTACAGCAAAAGTCGAACAATCAAGTCAAATCAATATAGAAATTACCGGTTTATCTAATCGATATCTAGACGTCCGCCCACACGGGCATATGTTAGAGACAACACGGAGACACAAGCGAACCATCGAACCACCAGCACCATTTTTATGCATTCCGCCTTCCTCCGATGTCATCTTGTAAGCTTTTCTTTCATTGGCTACAAATCAATATTATTTATCAAGAATTGTCCTCGCTCATTTGTCAACTTATAAAAGTTCATATAGACCCCCCATCCAACCCCAAGAGTAATCTTAGACCAAAATTGTACATTATAAAATCATCTTTCATCATGTTTTTTTTTTTTTTTTGGGCCACACATCATTGATAATGGATGTTGCCCTAAATTTACAAAGATTAACACCTTTACCCATGTTGGTTAATCAAATCAACTATTATTCCTTAGCTGTTTTTAAAAATTTATATCTTATTTGTTTCTGACTTCATTGCCATATCTTTCTTGTTTTTTTTTTGGTTTTGTTTTTTTTTTGTGGGGGGGGGGGGGGGGGGGTTGTCTCCTTGACTCTAGTGGCTACCTCAGTAAGCATCATACAGGAGGTCCATATCACATATCTATAACTGGTGTCTTTCCAACTCAGGACAGTCCAAATCTGTCCTGAGAAATGTATAGTTGAAACTGACCTATTGACCGAAATATGGCAGTCCCTTGTATCATTCCAAAGAAGAACATCTCGGTAGTAAATAAGCGATAATTCTTTTGTTTAATGGATTATAAATCTTTTGTTTAATCAATTATAATTCTGTTGTTAAATGGATTTAATGGATTATAATTCTTTTGTTTAATGGATTATAATTCTTTTCTTTAATGGATTATAAATCTTTTATTTAATTAATTAAAATTCTTTTGTTTAATGGATTTTTAATTGATTAAATTTCTTTTGTTTAATCAATTATAATTCTTTTGTTTAATGGATTTAATGGATTATAATTCTTTTGTTTAACGGATTATAATTATTTTGTTTAATGGATTATAAATCTTTTATTAAATCAATTAAAATTCTTTTGTTTAATGGATTTTTAATTGATTAAATTTCTTTTGTTTAATGGATTATAATTCTTTTGTTTAATGGATTATAATTCTTTTGTTTAATGGATTTAATGGATTATAATTCTTTTGTTTAATCAATTATAATTCTTTTGTTTAACCGATTGCAGCTTTTCCAATGTAAAAATGTATTACAATATTGTATTTTGTAATTGTAGAACACTTCAACAATAACACATACCATTTGAATCAGTTACGTAATACACCATTATAACAATGTAGTAACAATTACAATGTAACACACCATTACAACAATGTAACACACCATTATAACAATGTAATACACCATTATAACAATGCAATACACCATTATAATAATGTAATATATCAATATAACAATGTAACACACCATTACAACAATGTAACACACCATTATAACAATGTAACACATCATTATAATAATGTAATACATCATTATTATAATGTAATACACCATTATAACAATGTAATACACCATTATAACAATGTAATACACCATTATAATAATGTAATACACCACTATACCATTATAATAATGTAATATATCATTATAACAATGTAATATATCATTACAACAATGTAACACACCATTATAACAATGTAACACACCATTATAACAATGTAACACACCATTATAACAATGTAACACACCATTATAACAATGTAATACACCATTATAACAATGTAATACACCATTACAACAATGTAACACACCATTATAATAATGTAACATATCATTATAACAATGTAATACACCATTATAACAATGTAATATATCATTATAACAATGTAACACACCATTATAACAATGTAATACACCATTATAATAATGTAATATATCATTATAATAATGTAATATATCATTATAACAATGTAATACATCATTATATCATATCATACATCATAATTACAATTATATACATTATAAGTTTGCTGCACATCAGTTGTATAATAAAACATTGTAACAATCATCATTGTCTACGTAACAGTGGGCGATAAACCCGTTAATTATCATCAGTACTAGATACGTTTAACATATGACACCATTACTAAGACCCAGCGTCATACTAGATACGTTTAACATATGACACCATTACTAAGACCCAGCGTCATACTAGATACGTTTAACATATGACACCATTACTAAGACCCAGCGTCATACTGGGGTCACCTCAGTAACACATCGCCACATTATCACCTAACTCTGCCAATAACACAGTATCCCTTTACCTTAGTTACATCAGTATCATTACCTGATGATATCACTTACACCATCCAATATCAACCTTTTCACCTGGTGTATGTTATGGAAAGTAGCTCGCTGAGAATATCATATGGTATGTCCACATCATGTCAATAAAGAAATCATTACAAAGTATCATTGTCCATGATATGTTTCACAGATCACACAGGTAAATGATTATCACACAGGTACACATATATTCACAGGTAAATTATTTTACAGGTGAGCAAGTGCATCATAAACCATATGTAGCATCTTTCACACCTGAAGCTAAACACTTATGGATGGAGCAACAGGAACAGACTCTGTTACCTGTTATATACAGGTAGAGAGTCTCTCAGGCTCCATAACCTGTAATATACAGGTAGAGACTCTCTGTCTCCATAACCTGTAATATACAGGTAGAGTCTCTCAGTCTCCATAACCTGTAATATACAGGTAGAGTCTCTCAGTCTCCCTAACCTGTAATATACAGGTAGAGAGTCTCTCAGTCTCATAACCTGTAATATACAGGTAGAGAGTCTCTCAGTCTCCATAACCTGTAATATACAGGTAGAGTATCTCAGTCTCCATAACCTGTAATATACAGGTAGAGAGTCTCAGTCTCATAACCTGTAATATACAGGTAGAGAGTCTCTCAGTCTCCATAACCTGTTATATACAGGTAGAGTCTCTCAGTCTCCATAACCTGTAATATACAGGTAGAGAGTCTCTCAGTCTCATAACCTGTAATATACAGGTAGAGAGTCTCTCAGTCTCCATAACCTGTAATATACAGGTAGAGTATCTCAGTCTCCATAACCTGTAATATACAGGTAGAGAGTCTCTCAGTCTCCATAACCTGTAATATACAGGTAGAGTCTCTCAGGCTCCATAACCTGTAATATACAGGTAGAGAGTCTCTCAGTCTCCATAACCTGTAATATACAGGTAGAGAGTCTCTCAGTCTCCATAACCTGTAATATACAGGTAGAGAGTCTCTCAGTCTCCATAACCTGTAATATACAGGTAGAGAGTCTCTCAGTCTCCATAACCTGTAATATACAGGTAGAGTCTCTCAGTCTCCATAACCTGTAATATACAGGTAGAGAGTCTCTCAGTCTCCATAACCTGTAATATACAGGTAGAGTATCTCAGTCTCCATAACCTGTAATATACAGGTAGAGAGTCTCTCAGTCTCCATAACCTGTAATATACAGGTAGAGAGTCTCTCAGTCTCCATAACCTGTAATATACAGGTAGAGAGTCTCTCAGTCTCCATAACCTGTAATATACAGGTAGAGTCTCTCAGTCTCCATAACCTGTAATATACAGGTAGAGAGTCTCAGGCTCCATAACCTGTAATATACAGGTAGAGAGTCTCTCAGTCTCCATAACCTGTAATATACAGGTAGAGTCTCTCAGGCTCCATAACCTGTAATATACAGGTAGAGAGTCTCTCAGTCTCCATAACCTGTAATATACAGGTAGAGAGTCTCTCAGTCTCCATAACCTGTAATATACAGGTAGAGAGTCTCTCAGTCTCCATAACCTGTAATATACAGGTAGAGACTCTCAGGCTCCATAACCTGTAATATACAGGTAGAGAGTATCTCAGTCTCCGTAACCTGTAATATACAGGTAGAGAGTCTCTCAGTCTCCATAACCTGTAATATACAGGTAGAGACTCTCTGTCTCCGTAACCTGTAATATACAGGTAGAGAGACTCTCAGTCTCCATAACCTGTAATATACAGGTAGAGAGTCTCTCAGTCTCCATAACCTGTAATATACAGGTAGAGAGTCTCTCAGTCTCCATAACCTGTAATATACAGGTAGAGTCTCTCAGTCTCCATAACCTGTAATATACAGGTAGAGTCTCTCAGTCTCCATAACCTGTAATATACAGGTAGAGAGTCTCTCAGTCTCCATAACCTGTAATATACAGGTAGAGTCTCTCAGGCTCCATAACCTGTAATATACAGGTAGAGAGTCTCTCAGTCTCCCTAACCTGTAATATACAGGTAGAGTCTCTCAGTCTCCATAACCTGTAATATATAGGTAGAGGGTCTCTCAGTCTCCATAACCTGTAATATACAGGTAGAGAGTCTCTCAGGCTCCATAACCTGTAATATACAGGTAGCCTCTCAACCTCTGTAAACGGGTAGAGTTTCTGAAATTCTGCAACATTTTACATTATACACGGCAGATAGTAATTTGTCTTGTTCACCTGTATCAGAACATGGGCATACCACACAGGTAGGCAGTTGTAATTAGCCATACCTGTACAGGTGTAAATCATTATCAGTTGTATCAACACCATTCCTCACATAGGTGAAATCTATCAATACCATACTGCTGTGAATATGTATTCAAAGTAATCAATCATTTGAATATTAATATTCTTAGAGTTTTTTTCTCACACATATAAAATTCAACTCAATTTTGAATTGGTATAATCACAGATTTTTCTGACCTTCCGTACACCAAGACTTAATGTTCACAGTCAAATTCTAAATCATCCATTTGAAAGTTCAAATAATTATCAATACATTTTTTTCTTAAAATTTGATTAAAATCCATCCATAAGGATTAATTTGAATATTCACAAAAATTGTTTCATTCACACAATTAAAATCCACTGAGTTTTTATTCCAATCTGCCACATGTAGAAGTTGAAGTTGATGTTTTAATGTTCAGATTTTGAACGATCTCCATTCTGGTTTCCATCGGCACATTGTATTGTCCATCAGTATTAACACAGGAAATCCTTCGGTGACTTTCAACTTTCTTTATTCAATCTCTTTACAAAAGTTCAAAAGTGATAAACACACTTTGTATCATCAGTATAACAGTGTTCCTTCCTTTTTAATTTTTTCATAAAAAAACATTTTGAATTCATCAGATAATAAGCATTGTAAACCCTGATTGGTACATTGCTATACTCCCCATGCACATAACATATTCTAGAAGTAATTGCATTGAAATGTTCTTCACGCTGGAAGTATTCCACAAAATTAAGGTATGAAATGTAGTTTTTGTTTATTGTATTATAATATAAGTTTTGTGTTAATTACTATTTACTTCTGTGATGAAATTAAAGTATTTCATTTTCCTCAAAGAAAAAAAAAAAAAAAAAAAGATAAAAAGAAGTAAACAATTTTTATTTTTTATCATGTAAAATTAAAAATTACCACCAAACTGCACCTTTCATTTTTTAAGGTTTTGTGGATAGGGAAGTTATCAAAAAGTAATTTACATAACATTTTTTTAGTCAATTTTAGTCTCAATTTAACTCTAGTATCTAATTAGCTATCTGTTATATATTTAAGCTGGATTCCTCAAATTACAGGCAAGAGGACATTCAATTGCAAGTTGGCACTTTTTTTTCTTGCAATAAATTAACATTGCTTTAATACTTAAAAGTTTTTACCCGGAGAAGTAACTTTATTGAAGAAGTTTTTATCCGGAAAAGTTATTTTATTGAAGAAGTTTTTACCTGGAGAAGTAACTTTAAAGGAATCATTTTCCTAATAAATAGTCCTTAACCTCACATTTACTGGTATAAACTGTTCGAGAAAATTTAAAAATAACCCAGGGCTAGCGCCATTCATCAGACACTAAAGTAGAAAATACAAAATAATTCTTTTGTGATGATAAACCACCTGTGTAGGTAACCTGTATATGGAACCAGTTTTTAAAGTCATTATATCGACTCAAGTTGATAAATCAGGTTGTAGCTATTTTCTATATGTTGAGGGTGTAAAAATAGTGACTTGCCATATTAGCACCATCAACAACCATTGAGGGTTAATCGTATCGTAAACGTTGACTTTCTTATTTTATTGACGTACGCCAGAGCAATCTTTCTGTGACTACAAATAATTTTAGAATGTAATCCTACAGGTAATACCTGTGCCCCTATTTACCTTCCCAAGATAACCTAACTGCCAAATTACCTGTAAAATTTGACACACCTGTTGAACGTCATTCTCTAAATACCTAAAGGGGTGTGTTTTCTTTTATCGCCCCCATCAGGACAGACAACTCTGAATTTACTTCTGTATTATTCATAAGGGAGATAAGGTTTTGAAATATGCAAATTTTACATTCCCTAAAAACCTATTTTTCCATCATCTGCAAAGACTACCTTACAAAGGAGAACTTAACTTTAGGGTTTGTTTACAAAAAGAACTTTTTCATATATAAAGAAAAATGTTCATTGTATTCAAATCACCTTAACTTGTTAATAGCTGGTTGATGAAATTCTTGCAAGACATTTTATCCATCAAAATACAGAGGAGCCCACTTATTTGCATATCGGTTATTTGAATATCCCGCTTATTTGCATAAAATTCTCAGGTCCCGATTTTTTTCTTCTTTATCTTTGTATTTTAATCCCGTGTATTTGCATCGACTAAAACACCGACTCCCGCTTATATGCATATAAAAATTCCAAAAAATCGAAAAATTTTAATTGATTTTAGGGTATTTTTGTGATTTTCCCGTAATAAAAGTTTTATGAAAAGTGTTTTTAACTTACATATTGATTCGACACGATGTACAACGTTATCTAATCATTGGTTCCCACTTCGTCAAAACAGGTTATGTTCGATGCATCGATATCGACATTTAGTTATTATCCAGACCATATCAGTAGCATTGTGAAGAAGAATTACTGAATAAAATATTGATGTCTCATCTTTTGATGAGATTTGTTTATTTATTATAGCATCGATCCAAACCTGTGTTCTGTGCACTTGAACACTCGCTGAGGCAGGTTGCGATCGCCATGATTGTTTACTAGGCAGGCGCGTTGCATTGTGGGGGCATATGTGTAAGGAACGACAACTCTTTGTGTGTGTGCGCCATTTTCCAAAACAACCCAAACGACAATAACATGCCACGGTCATTTAAGACAGTCTATTGCTTAAGCAGTTCATCATCTATGATCAAACAACTAATATACTCATAGCAGGAACAAAACACATCTCAAGACGATAATGAATGTTTATTGAAACGATCACATTGTACATCGTAGTGCCAACCCACGCGTGTATGACCGATTTCGGACCCACAGACTCGGAGTGACAAGTAGTAAACGATGAAGTACAAATGTATATGCAAATATTTGTACATTTACAAAGGATAACAACCCATTTATTTCGTATTTACTCTTATATTTTAAATAATGTTTTTTTTTAAATATGTTTTTAATGCAAATAACGTAAACAATCATATAGCGCCCGTTTTGAGTACCTACCTGACGATCTACATGTGTATAAAAGGGGCCAAAACCCAACTCCGCCTATACGAATACTCCGGTTATTTGCATATTTTGTCATGGAAAAAGGGCTATGCAAATAAGCGGGTTGCTCTGTATTATAAATTTTCAAATAATGTAATATTTTGTATTTTAAAAAAAACTCATGTTTCCTTATCTAAGAAAAGCCTTTGTTTGGCTTTTGAAATCATGTGCTCTTCAACATTCCAGAAATATTCGTCAGTTTTCATTATTTTGATAAAATGCATCATAATTATGAAATGCTATGAACTTTCTGATAGGAGTAATGGCATTAACAACGTGGCATTTGAAACAATTTAACATTTAGACAAAGTTCGCCCATCACGAATAATTTTCTCCGTAATTACCGAACAATTTCAAATCCAACAAATAATCGGGAGTAGATTTGTCAAACAAAAGTTTTTCAATTCTTATGTTGTCAGCCGTTTTATTTCGGCGTTTTCAGTTTCAGATACTTCCAATAATATTCTGATTCCAAATATGAATATTGATTTGAAAAAGGTAAACATCCTGAAGATCATGATCAGTAAATAGAAAACAAATACTGGCTAATTCCTACACACCGTGTAAACAAAGAAACGTTAATTTCAAGGCTCTGGTGCTCCTGGCTTTAAGCACACACAACACAGTGAATGCTGTCACTGAACTCGACAATCAATTATTTATAGGTGATATATTTTTAGATATTTATGAATATTTTATGTTGCGAATGTTTTGACTGATTAGGGTGTATACACACCGGAGAACTTTACTTTCATCTATCTGTCACTTCTTCAAAGATTGATCTTACTTTAAATGATGATGGGGAGGGGTTGAGGGGCCCCAGGGTTCAATTTAGGGATTGTTTACTACCGTTTATGGGTAGTTTCCCCTCAGGATTTTGTTCCATTTTCCCCTCAGACTTCTGTTAAATTCATCAAAATATTGCATTTTCCCTCATTTTCATGGCAATGATATTCCCAAATACTCTGGATTAACCATTTACTTGGAAATGTGGTTTTAAGCAAGTAACTGAAACTTTGTGATATGTTTAAATGTCCCCTTTTCAGAACTGATTTTGCCCTATGGGTAGTTTCCCCTAAATTCTGATTAATCCCTGCTGGGCAGAGTGGGACAGGTTGGGGCAGGGCATGGTTGGGTGGGGGTTTAGGGCAGGGTAGGGCAGGGGAAGCAGGTTGAGCAGGGCAGGGACGGGGCAGGGCATGGTGGGTGGGGTGGAGGGGTTGAGGGGATGGGGATGGGGGGTTTAGGGCAGGGTAGGGCAGGGGAAGCAGGTTGAGCAGGGCAGGGACGGGGCAGGGCATGGTGGGTGGGGGGTTGGGGGTGGCGGGGTGAGGTGGGGGGGGGCTTAGGGCAGGGTGAAGTAGTTGGAGCAGGGCAGGGATGGGTCGAGGCAGGTTGGTTACTATTTTCACCATTTTGAGAGAATTACTTATGTTTTCATGGTTATGCTATAGTTTTTTTTTTAAATTATCCAAAATTTCTGAAGAAAATTGATCAGCTTCATTTACAGGATTTAGACTATATATTCAAGGTTCTAATCATCAAGGACCTGACAAAATAGAAACAATGTCCACCCTACAGATGTGGCCTAATATCCTATCTCTACACTATCTAAACACTGACATATAAAACTATTTTAACTCAGTCTGATAACAAGTAGCAGGAAGCTATAAAACTACACCTCGATTTATATTGTATACAGATCTGTTTCTGATGTAAATAATTTGATATTTTCCATATAAATACCACCTCTGTGACACTTTTTTCTTCTTTCATTAATTCATATATAAATTATTTTTTTCTTAATTGATTCATATCTAAATTATTTGAAGGATTTCATCAACTTATATAAACTTGTCATTATAAGTCAATCTATTGGTTAGATTTTTTTTTTCATTAATTCATATCTAAATTATTTTTTTCTTCATTAATTCATATCTAAATTATTTAACGGATTTCATCAACTTATATAAACTTGTCATTAGAAGTCAATCTATTGGTTAGATTTTCTTTTTTTCATTAATTCATATCTAAATTTTTTAAAGGATTTTATAAACTTATATTAAATTGTCATTATAAGTCAATTTCTTGGTTAGATTTTTTTTTTGAATTACCTCTACTTTTTCAACAGAAAGGATTTCTATTTAAATTTTCTGTTGCTGTCACTAATTAATGAACACCTGTGAACGTCTTGAATGAAAACTTGACAAAATACCAGTGAACCTGTTACAGCGATGCTCAAATTTTCTGTCCAATAAGAAATTCTCTCCTTTTAATCCGTCCAATAAGAAATTCTCTCCTTTTAATCCATCCAATCAATAAATTGCAACATTATTTGTTTATAGTCAAACATTACGATGACTGCGATTCCTCGTGTCTTCAACTGAAAAACAGAATAACACAACTAGCTGTCGCTACACTGGGAATAACGCCCCATAACAATTCCAATCGCCACAGCTATTTTTAGACGCGAATGTTTCACTGTGAAATCAATGCCATATTCTCCACTGTTAGCAGTCTTCACACAAAAATATTGCGGCTCTCCGCTCTCTCGCAGGAGACAAGAAAATCTGTGACAGATGAAACCATTGTATTTTACCTAACTTCAATAAGGTTGTGGTAAAGTTCAGCGTCTGAAGAGTCGCCGACCAGAAATTCTCCCGGTCATGTCCGTTATCTAAAAACAATAGTGTGTTGTACTCATCTATCAGGACACATTCTACATTAGGACACATTCAAACAGTATCACTGTATTTCTTATGTGTTGAGCACATTTTTATTTCAATGACTAGATTTCTCTTGAAGACGCTTTCTTTCTATCAAACTGTTAACGTTATGTGAATGCTTCACATTCTATTCTTCATTGTAATGAAAACACAAGTTTATATATCAAGTGGTGATTTAAAGCACTATTTCAGAACAGACGATATGGACACAGAACTCCAGCACATTATCCTCGTAAAGATCCTCAGGAATTTGAACATCCATGCGATTTATCTCCATACACAAAATCTGAACGATGAAGCAGACTTTTAAATCCTTCCGTAGTTTGTCGATGGAAACTGACTGTTTAAACGTATGATTAACAAAATCCACTTACAGCTTAAAAGGCACATGTTTTTGTGGCGAGAACCGCACACGTACACCTAGTACCGCACACGTACCCGGAGTACACTGTGTTCAATAATACATACGACCTACACATGTGGTACACACACTATAGAACTCCATTCCGGCTAGCTATTGGCATTCCTAAACTGAACAATTCTCAACAACACAAGATCTTGACAATACTAAGGTAAAATTCACAAACTGAACAATTCTCAACAACACAAGATCTTGACAATACTAAGGTAAAATTCACAATGTTCTCACTTCAGCTAGGTACTGTCGGCGATACTGAGAACAGCTACGGTCTATATAGGTAGTCCCATTTTCACTGTCACAGCTAGACGCTGATAATCCAAGCGACTCTCTCTCTATGTAAAATGAACTACTGCTTGCATTTAATCATATACATAAACACTGTCTGGCTCTCCTATGAGCAAAAACCAGCCTTTTATTGTCACACGATCATCCCTAGCTTCAATGACACATACAGGACTTGCTAATTGCAATCTTCCTGAATAGAAAATGGGGTATGGGTCTGAACACAAAAGTCGTCGTTACTATAGAATGATGAAGCTAACCAGGCACTAAGTCCTTGAGCTACTTGACATGAATAACATAGTGCTTAGTACAAGTATCATCAACTTGACCATATTTTTATATAATATATATATATATATTTTTTTTTTCCTTAAAGGAAAACCAAACACCAGTTGTACAGAGTATCGGTTTGTCCCAGAATCAATATGATAAGAATTAGAGAGAATTATTCTGGTAATAAACTTAATTCAATTTTGTGTGTATTTAACTCAAACTGATTTGGTTGTCAGTTGACTGATAGACACAGGAAGTGCAGATCATCTGAACTTGAACTTAAGTTTATGCTGACAGATCAATGATAATATATCCACGTCTTATCGGAATTTGTCTTTAACCCCCCTCATAAAATGAGCTAAAATAAAATATATGTTACAATGTATACCCTTGTCCAGATAGCTCCGTGCTAATACAAAGTCCAAGGTCTACTTACTCAACCAGACAAAATGTCCTGGAAACTAAATCATAGTAGATAAAACATGTTCTAGGAAAGGGAGAACTATAAACAAAATGACCATATCTTACATTACCATAATTATCTGTAAATAAGCCCACATTCACAAACAAGCCCCCTTCTTCATTTTTTACAGAATCTTCATTGTGTAAATTTATAGTAAGCTAAAAGTGGTTTATCAAAACTTAACTTTTATACTAGATGATGGGGCTTATTTGAGGATAAATATAGTACTAAATAATTATACTGGTGAGGGGCTAATTTGAGGATAAATACAGTAATAAACATTTATACTGGGGAGGGGTTTATTTGTGGATAAATACAGAACTGAATTTTATTACTAGAGGAAGGGGCTTATTTGAGGATAAGGGGCTTACTTGAGGATAAATATAGTACTAAATAATTATACTGGGGAGGGGCTTTATTTGAGGATAAATACAGTACTAAACTTTTATACTAGATGAGGGGGCTTATTTGAGAATAAGGGGCTTATGTGAGGATAAATACAGTACAAAATTTTTGTACTAGATGACGGGGCTTATTTGAGGATAAACGTTTACACTGGGGAGGGTTGCATATTTGTGGATAAATATGGTACTAAACTTTTAATCTGGGGACAGGGCTTATTTGAGGATAAACACGGTATATATATAAACACGGTATATATAAACTATTATATCATTATATCTGTTGGGTTATTAAATAAGCTTATAATAATATAAGTTAGAACATCCTCCACAATTTTCCCCCCCCTGTATCATATCTGATAACCACTCAACATGTCATCGTTAGGTGACAAATCAGGATCATTTTAGAGATTTTACCCCTTGTGATAAAACAGCGTTAAAGTAGATGGTTATGACAAAACAAACTCATTATAATAACAAAACAAGAAATATCTTTAAAAAAGATAAACGGCATATTTTTAATGCTGGCGGGTGTAATGTAATACTGCTGGTGAAATAAATCAACGAACTAAAGCGTTTCAGCACGGATAACAAAATTATATCAGTTTGAATCATTTTTGGTAATAATAAGACTGCATTTGAATCAGGAATATGATTTTATAAATGTGTCATTTGAAAAGATACATCCACTTATTTAGCTTGCATTCAATCTTAACTTTGTTTCGTTTTTAACTGCATATCTGCATTTTGCATTGACCGCTACATTGACCAATCATATAATTCATCTTGACCTGTAACGCCACCTGTTGCGTCATATCCGGGGCCAAAACAAAATTAGACGGCTATGCCGAAAAACTCCTTACATGGTAAAAAAACATTCACATGTGAAAAATTCATCAGGTGATTAAGTTTTTTTTCTATAAAAACAGACAAATAAAAAATGGAGCATCTTCCCCCTACATTTGGCAGGCAAAATTTGTGTATGTATTTGGCTTCTACATACAGAAATTTAACTGTTTAGAGTTTCAATATAACTGTTAAGAGTTTCAATATAACTGTTAAGAGTTTCAATATAACTGTTAAGAGTTTCAATATAACTGTTTAAGAGTTTCAATATAACTGTTAAGAGTTTCAATATAACTGTTAAGAGTTTCAATATAAACAGAGTTTCAATATAACTGTTTAAGAGTTTCAATATAACTGTTTAGAGTTTCAATATAACTGTTTAGAGTTTCAATATAACTGTTTAGAGTTTCAATATAACTGTAAAGAGATTTATAACTGTTTAGAGTTTCAATATAACTGTTTCAGAGTTTCAATATAACTGTTTCAGAGTTTCAATATAACTGTTTCAGAGTTTCAATATAACTGTTTCAGAGTTTCAATATAACTGTTTAGAGTTTCAATATAACTGTTTAGAGTTTCAATATAACTGTTTAGAGTTTCAATATAACTGTAAAGAGATTTATAACTGTTTAGAGTTTCAATATAACTGTTTCAGAGTTTCAATATAACTGTTTCAGAGTTTCAATATAACTGTTTCAGAGTTTCAATATAACTGTTTCAGAGTTTCAATATAACTGTTTAGAGTTTCAATATAACTGTTTAGAGTTTCAATATAACTGTAAAGAGATTTATAACTGTTTAGAGTTTCAATATAACTGTTTAGAGTTTCAATATAACTGTTAAGAGATTTAATATAACTGTTAAGAGTTTCAATATAACAGTTTAGAGTTTCATTATAACTGTTAAGAGTTTCAACATAACTGTTAATAGTTTCAATATAACTGTTAAGAGTTTCAATATAACTGTTAAGAGATTCAATATAACTGTTAAGAGTTTCAATATAACTGTTAAGAGTTTCAATATAACTGTTTAGTTAAAATGAAGGAACTGTTTACATGGTAAGCACACACACCCTGAACTTCCTTATAACCTTTTTGGTTTACAATATTTTGGTCACTACAGTCGAAAGTGTGTAGATCAGTAGAGCGAGATGCCAGACTGACATCGTGGCTGTGTCCCCAGGAAGCCGAGATGCCAGACTGACGTCGTGGCTATGTCCCCAGGAAGCCAAGATGCCAGACTGACGTCGTGGCTGTGTCCCCAGGAAGCTGAGATGCCAGACTGACGTCATGGCTGTCCTTTTGCAAGACACTTGATCTGCTGCTGTGGATAGCATGTGACATGTCTTTTGTATGTTGTTCATTGAGGTAGCCACCAGCTACTTCTAGGAGAACACATCCCATAATAACCTTGACTGTTGATCATTGAATAATATAATATTTCTAGGGGAGATAACTCTGTCACAAATCAACAACATAAATCATTAAATAATAAAAGATCCCCAAGGGAGATAACTCTGTCACAAATCAAAGACATAAGTCATTAGATAATACAAGATCCCCACGGGAGATAACTCTGTCACAAATCACAGACATAAATCTTTAAATAATACAAGATCCCCAAGGGAGATAACTCTGTCACAAATCAACAACATCAATCTTTAAATAATACAAGATCCCCAAGGGAGATAACTCTGTCACAAATCAAAAACATAATTTATCATATAACGTAATATCCCTAAGGAAGCTGACTCTTACACAAGCCACAAGTATATTTGCCTGTCCTCCAGGGAGATAACTCTAATCATAGGTATATCTACAATAATATACCATATTGATTCAACATATTTGTCACATTTTATGATCAACACAAGTGTAAGACTCATAAAATATTTTTTGCTCTGTCACCTGTTACCTATATATGTATACCTGTCCTATCTGTCAGGCTTATTATTTACTTTCACCTGTAATTTATTAGTACCTGAATTGATAGCCGCTGGCCTACCTACTACTCAGGATCAGTATGTATATATCTATAATGATAATCATTTCTACATATATACCTACAACAGGTAACCAAACAGACTCCTACAATTTCAACTATTTATGTCAGATTCGAATCTCCCTAATATCCTATATAGGCTAACGATTTAATATTCTGTTTCTCTACTCTCCCTCGTTTAACAATTGGTCAGGTAAATTTGACCAATCAATAGCAGGTATTATCTAAATATCTATTCAATAAATAATAAATTCTGTTGTTATTCAGAAGAGAGGCCAACAAAGTACTTTTCTCCAAATGTTACCTTTCCTCCATGCTGAAATTTTAACATGAAGACACTCAATCCTCCGAAACACCTGGTCTTATTTTCGCTGTACTTCATAATTTTTTTCCCCCTATTTTGCATCTGCATGTGCAATTTTCAGTTAGAATTATGGTTGGATTGATATGTAGGTTTCCTGTTATTTAATTTTTTTTTTTTTTTTTTATTTTTAAACGAAGGTTCAATTTTAAAAGGCCCAAAGACAAATTTTAACCTTTACACATATATTTCAAACTATATTTCAAACTATCACTAAGGTACGAATGGAGAATTCGGATTTCAAACAAGAAGCTAAAATTGATAAAAAATATTTGAAGACATATTCCAAAACATTTTAACTTCGGTCATCATGAGACAATTAAAAACTCTGATGAAGCTTATTTAAACATTTTCAAGCAAAATCCATCTCTGGTCTGTAAATATAGCTTTATCCAGATGGACTGATTTCATCTTGAACAATTTAGCAGTTATAATTATGTTTCAACCTCAATCAAATCAAAATCTGTCCTGAAATTAGAAATTGTGTTCGATTTCACTAACACAACCTCTTTTCACAACTCGATGATGTTAATTTCACCTGAATCAATTTCTGCAAGAGGCAAGCTTAAAACAATTGCTACTATTTTCCTTGTTAATATTTAAGCTGTATCTTCCAATAATTCAGGCAAATCCGATGGTATGAAGTCAAATTTAGGCAGGAAAACAAACAATCTGCATAGAATAAGCACACATATGTCTCCTCATTTTTCGTATTTCATTTCCAGTAGCTGTATACAAATAACAAAATGAAGCAATACCCATTAATGTGAAAACCGTACATCCTTGATTTGTCAAGTTGGAGAAAAAAGTTCCTTTAAAATTGTTCCATCATTAAATGATAACTATCGGAATTCCAACACAGAAGTTAAATCCTATTCCGATTCCAAAGAAAGGAGATTCCAAGGTCTTTGTATCCAAATCAGCTGGTCTGATTATCGAAAATAACCAGACAAGAATTCACACATCCACACAACTTCTATGAACTTTAACACTTGGTATTAATGCTCCATCACAAAATTGTAAACATGAATATTCAGACAACAGACATTAACTAAAATCAGGAACCAATGATGGAAAGAAAAAACATTCTTTCCCGAGTTCAAACCCCAGTGTTTTGTAAATGCGGGATGGTGGATTTCCGGATCATGTGAAATTTACAGAACTTCATTGTTACACAAGCGGAGTCGTCATCTATTTGGGCCAATCCTATCAGCTTCCTGCTAAACACTGTCGTACCCCAGTCCTGTATGTAGGCAACTTAAGGGCCTACTTCCCTCCCAAGTAAGTGTGTTTTGTACTGTACCTTAGAACTGACGAATCTTAACATCAGTACACATTGGGGCAATATACATCCCATAATAGTCATCACAGTCCTAATTCGTGTTATTCTGGACCTAGACAATGGTGCAAACTTACGTTTATTTATTTTCTGTAACTTTATAACCAGACTCTGTCAATATTTTACGAATATTGTGACAAGTGTTTCGAAGTAAAAAAAATAATGATGAAATTGTCACGAGCTATATGTGACCTTAATTTTACAACATGTTTAATTTTGTAGAGTAAGGAAAACAAGAATTGTTTCAACAATCTGGAAAATCGCACCTACAGTCAAAGAACTAGAACAGATACAATTAAAGGGACATAACTCTTTATAGAATATAGTTAGCGATTGACCTGATTTCAGTTCAGAATACTCAGGTTTTATATGCAAGGTATGCTGGGATGGTGAGATGAAGATTAAAAAGGGACATCATTCTTTCAATTTGTTGGGCAACTTAAGAGTCCAAATTTCAGTAGGGAACATTCAACCAGCCGCAAAGGTTTTTTCGTGTCGTTAAGGCTTAACAAGAGGCCAAATACGCATGTATAGCTCACCTGATTCTACACCAACTTTGAAGTTGATCTAGGTCATTTATGCAGGTAATAAGCTGATTACCACTTTATTCAAATATCAAAGTAGAGTGGGTTTATCCATTTAGTTTCTACAGCCCTTTATCCCAGCAGCTTTATTATTGGTCAATATCTGGTATCTATGTCTCTTTGTTATTGAGAAGTTATTATTCTAAACTTTTAACACGTCATTTTAACCCTATGACCTTGAACATGCTTGGTTGTCATCCACATTGACATGCTAGAGGGACAATATCATGTCTCTTGGTTATTGAGAAGAAGTCGTTTAAAGATTTTAGCCAATTTGACCCCAGTGAGTTTGAATATAGGTCAATGAAAGTAATACATGTATATATGGTAACCTTTTATACAAGCATGCTGCAGACTTAATATAATATCTTATGACCACTTCTGAAAAAAATGCTCTGCATTACCATAACTAGATATGCAAACCAAAACATTTACATCCTGTGAAGATTGAAACTTCATTTGAAAAATATTTTTATTTTCAAATTAATTTTAACTATTTATTGAAAAACATTTTAATTTTCAAATTAATTTTAACTATTTAATCTTTATTAATTTATTTTCAATCTGTATAAACATCTCTAATTTAACAAAACAAATTAAGATCAACGTAAATTAAACAAACCAGCATCACTGTATCTATTTTTTTTTTTTGCAATTACAAGGGAGACTACTCCTGCAGACCAAACACAGAAATCCTAACACTCCAGGTGTAGAAGTGTGTGGAGATTTTATCAGGAATCTTCACAGGTCGATAACAATGGAGAATTTCCAGACAGACCTCACAGAGAGGAAGATCTCAGATGTATAATACAGTGCCCGCACAGCATGTCAGACATTCAAATGTATTCCGACGATGAATTGGATGTAGTACACACATTCCATCTGTCCCCTAACTATATGCAAAGAATTTATTATAAAGATTTTCTATTTTTCTTCGAAATCGTATCAGTCAATCATAGATACTCGTAATACCTGAACTAAACCAAAGTTTTCATCAATTCTATTTAAGATGTCAAAGGAGAATTTTACTCCAATCGCTAATGGAACAGACAAAGTAAAGTCGCAGGGAAAATAGAAGGTATTTACCCTAAAATAACCCCCTCCCCTAGTGTAAAAGTTTAGCACTGTCTTTATCCTCAGATAAACCCTCTCCCCTAGTGTAAAAGTTTATTACTCTATTTACCCTGAAATAACCCCCCCCCCCCCCCCCCCACCTGCCCTAGTGTAAAAGTTCGGTACTGTATTTACCCTAAAATAACCCCCTCCCCTAGTGTAAAAGTTTATTACTGTATTTACCCTGAAATAACCCCCTCCCATAATTGATCTCCCTTTCCTATTGTGGATAACTACGGAATAAAAAAAAAATAGCTTCAGTTTGCTTAAGAGAAAATAGCTTAAGAGATTAAGAATCAGTGCCTTGCATGGTTTGAAGCTGACAACCCTACAACCAAGTGGTAATTTATCTTAAGTACACTGGTATTAGTAATACTGTTCAGTCATCCCAGGTACACAGGAATGTCGTTACAGGTACGTTACAGGTACGCAGACGACTCATCCCAGCTAACGAGTGATGAGCAAACAAGATCATTAAAACTAACAACCTCACTAGACACAAACTCTTAAGGTACTTGAGAGATGTGACCCAGCACGGTGCAGTCAGCTTAGTGGAATGTGTATCATTTCAATCTTATGGAGCAGAAGGCTTTCCATGTATTTGATATATGTATGTGTGTCTACGACCTTTTGTAGATTTCAAATTGGTTATTATTTCTTGAGAATGAATCTGCTCATTCCAGTACAAATTGTGTGGAACCGAAAGAGAAAAAGAAACAAATTGTAAAACATTTAAATGCGTATGCTTTCTTAAACACAATATCTGTAATTGGGAAAGAGTTATCTCCCTGAAAGATAGAGATGACCTTGAAATCAACATTTCTTAATTTCTTTAATTCAAATTAAAACTATCCTAAACAATCAAAGTGGGATAAATATAAAATGACAATTCTTACAAAACTGATAATTTAGGATGTAAACTGATAATTTAGGATGTAAAGTGATAATTTAGGATGTAAACTGATAATTTAGGACGTAAACTGATAATTTAGGATGTAAACTGATAATTTAGGACGTAAACTGATAATTTTGGACGTAAACTGGTAATTTAGGATGTAAACTGATAATTTAGGACGTAAACTGATAATTTAGGACAAACTGATAATTTAGGACGTAAACTGATAATTTAGGACGTAAACTGATAATTTAGGACATAAACTGATAATTTAGGACATTAACTGATAATTTAGGATGTAAACTGATAATTTAGGATGTAAACTGATAATTCTTTCCCCTATGAACATCACTGTTAGACTAAGTTTTTTACACCCGAGAAAATATATCTATGAATTTATCAGTATTGAGTCAATTTGGCAGTTAAGTACAATTCTACGACTACGGCATTACAGTTGCGTACAATTTTGTGGACACAATTGATGAAGAGATTTCCTCGGCTGCCAACTTTTACCCGGAGTTGGGGTCTATTTTCAGCAGCCTCTACTAGATATGTCGGGGCGTAACTTACACTAGACGGGGAAACAGGCCTGTTTTTAACGATTTCTGTTGTTCCTAATTAAGCCAAGTTGATATATACACAAAGCCGCATATGCCTTACATACATTTTTTGCGTCATTAAATGATTGTATATAACTTGGATCACTAAGAACTTGAAGAGGTTAGTAACACTGCCATCTCATTAATGCCTAGCACTTAACGGTAGTTCTGTTCTGTTTCAACAGTGTCCCACAAACATTTCAGAAGAACTTCTGAAAAAATCAGGTGTTGTCAGACGAAATAAAATGTTTCCAGCCATGGTGAAAAATAAATCTATTCATTATGACAACAATGGTAATGTATAAACCCAATTAAAAGATTTTTAAGAAAATATAGAAATATTACAAATATGTAATTATTTTAAACTTTACACTTTAATCATATCCAACAGGCAATAAGCTCATATGTTTGTTGTCGAGCCCTATGATGTACCTTGTAGTTTAGTACAAATGTTTACATAAGTCCCCAAACCAGTTTTGTAGGTATATGTATGCTTATTACAAGATAAATACTGAACATTTTTTAATAACTAAATTTAGAAATATTAGTTACAAAATTACAAACATTCTAGATAAAAAACTTGTTATGACTAATAGTCACAAGCTTCCGGCCTGCCCCAGTCATGGTCAGGGTATAGAAACGATTGATAAGTAAACATACATATCCATCACCTCTTCACAATGCTGACCCCTGACCTCTGACCTTTGCCTCCTTGTCCAGCTGTGAGGAGATATCACGCTATCATCCGCTATCATCGCTAGTCATCTATCATATCAGTCGTAAATATCATGTTGTTTTGTTTTGTTTTTTCACCCCATGTACACTGATGACTGGTCATCCAATAGGAGCTTATTGTCAAGGGCAGAGTGAAGGTCAAACTAGATGTAACTGGAGCTGGCTGGCCAGACAGATTGGACAGCTCAAGTGAAGACAAAATCTGTACAGTTCACTCTTAAGAACTGCAAACAGTTGAGAAACACTTGTCACACACCTTCGATCATTCAATCCCCACATTTTCAAACCAAGTAGATTTACTTAAAACACCTGTTGAGCATGTTTATTAACTAAGAAATCTCTTTAAACTGACTAAAATGTAAGTTCAAGGTCTGTCCAATTCTCAGTTCAAGGTCTGTCCAATTCTCAGTTCAAGGTCTGTCCAATTCTCAGTTTAAGGTCTGTACATTTCTCAGTTAAAGGTCTGTCCAATTCTCTATCATCAATGTGAAACTATGAAATGATATGTTTGGTTAGAGTTATTTCCCCTTTGGAGGTATTTGGATGGTTTAGGAGTACTTAGGAGTAATGGATAACTAGTGACCTCTCCCTTTGTAAGTGACCTCTCCCTTTGTTAGTGACCTCTACCTTTCTCAGTGACCTCTCCCTCTGTCAGTGACCTCTCCCTTTCTCTGTGACCTCTCCCTCTCTAAGTGACCTCTCCCTTTGTAAGTGACCTCTCCCTTTCTCAGTGACCTCTCCCTCTTTAAGTGACCTCTCCCTCTCTAAGTGACCTGTCCCTCTGTCAGTGACCTCTCCCTCTGTCAGTGACCTCTCTATTTAAGTGACCTCTCCCTGTGTAAGTAACCTTTCCCTCTCTAAGTGACCTCTCAATCTCTACTCTAACTCTCCCTCTGTAAGTGACCTCTCTCTAAGTGACCTCTCTCTAAGTGACCTCTCAATCTCTACTCTAACTCTCCCTCTCTAAGTGACCTCTCAATCTCTACTCTAACTCTCCCTCTCTAAGTGACCTCTCTCTAAGTGACCTCTCAATCTCTACTCTAACTCTCCCTCTGTAAGTGACCTCTCCCTCTTTAAATGACCTCTCTCTTAGTGACCTCTCTCTAAGTGACCTCTCAATCTCTACTCTAAGTGACCAATCCATCTTTAAGTGACCTATCCCGCTCTCCCTCTCTAAGTGGACATCCTAACCACTATAAACTAAAGGGAAATTCCCACTAGCTTCCACGAGAATGACACTACACCCCCCCCCCCCCCCCCCTCCCCATTCTCTACACAGTACAATATCTACACTCTGTTATGATCAAGTGTTGTACGAAATCCGAAATCCAAATCCGAAATCCGACTCCATTAATATTGATTGACAGGTAAAGTGCCACCAGTCAGCTCTCCCACAGCATCAGAATGACCTTCAGAGACACTAATAGCTTCTGATGAACTGACCAATGGTCAAGATAATTATTTTCTAGTGAACTGACCATATACCCACCTGACCATCTACATTATACGTCCCAGCTCTATCAAAGTTACCAATGACTAATAAGGTATAAATATCATACTTTTAAACTGTGTAAATGGGCAACCAGCTGATAAAAGGCAATAGAAATATCAAATAAGGAGGGTGTAAAACAGGAGAAAATACTCATTAATCCACACGGAGGGTGAAAATACTCATTAATCCACACGGAGGGTGAAAATACTCATTAATCCACACGGAGGGTGAAAATACTCATTAATCCACACGGAGGGTGAAAATACTCATTAATCCACAAGGAGGGTGAAAATACTCATTAATCCACACGGAGGGTGAAAATACTCATTAATCCACACGGAGGGTGAAAATACTCCTTAAACCACACGGAGGGTGAAAATACTCATTAATCCGAGGGATTTCTGTAACATTTTTTGGAAAAAAACAAAGTATGACTTTGAATATATTAACTACTGTTGGAGTCCTTGTTCGTTTGCAATCAAGGATGTTTTAAGACAAATATTTCGGTCAAGCTTTTGTATGACCTTGAACATGTTGGCTACCAGTTGGAGTCCTCGTTTGTAATCTAGGAGGTTACTGACAAAAACAAACCCTGGTTGGATAGATAACAAAGATACCTTGATAGGAGGCCTAACAACTATATACACACTAATACAGCTATATTACCGATGTACTTTAAACAAATACAGGTAGATTTATGTTAATCTCACCTTCCAGCTTCACATGAATCACTGAAACTCATTCATCAGCACAATGAGAAAAACTTCCTCAAGGGAATGATATTTTCTGTAAATTTTGTGTTGAGGTGAATTCTCATTGGGATGTAATCTTAATGTATTTCCAACTATCAACTTACATGGACTTATAATAATTTTATTGACTTAGATGAACTAGCACAAAGGGTGTTACTGTGGGAGGAAACCAGAGTAACAAGAGAGGAACCCCATGTGGAAGGGCAGGTGACCCCCACACCTCGTGTTGACGGGCAGGTGACCCCCACACCTCATGTGAAAGGGCAGGTGACCCCCACACCTCTTGTAGAAGGGCAGGTGACCCCCACACCTCGTGTGAAAGGGCAGGTGACCCCCACACCTCATGTGGAAGGGCAGGTGACCCCCACACCTCATGTGAAAGGGCAGGTGACCCCCACACCTCATGTGGAAGGGCAGGTGACCCCCACACCTCGTGTGGAAGGGCAGGTGACCCCCACACCTCGTGTGGAAAGGCAGGTGAGCCCTACACCTTGTGTGGAAGGGCAGGTGACCCAAACACCTCGTTTATTTTTCTCTGGGTATTCCGGTTTCCTCCTACAGTAAGACCTATCAAAAAAGGTTATAATCTTGACCAAAAACCAGGACTTTTCAAAGCATTTAAATCTAATTCAAAGACTTTAAAGGATTCAGGATTTTTTCAGGCAAGGGGCTCAAATTCAAGGACTATTCATATCTGTGTGTGAAGTGTTCATAGCGTAGGTGGTGACAGCGTAGAAACTCCAAACGGGTTAAAAGAAATCAAAATCTAGCGGAATTTACAATAGCTCCATATGTTTTGTGGAAAAGAACTTTAAATTGAAAGCATTCTAGGATCATTTGACAACTCTTTAGGTAACAACATGGCTGAACATCATAGGGAAATTTTCTAGAACAAGTCATTAAGGTTTTTCCTCCTCAACTTCCACAGATTGAAAATGTTAGGAATTCAGAAAACTAGGAGGAGGTGTGGGGTATGGTGTAAACGATTAATTCTCCTTGGGTGTCAATAAACAAAGATTTTTTTTAAAGGTTACAACCCAACAATCTCTTACAGCTCTTCATCAACTTACCACAGGGCTGGAACTTGTACTGTGAAACCGATAGACTTTATAACTTAACTACCACAGGGCTGGAACTTGTACTGTAAAAACCTATAGACTTTATCACTTTACTACCACAGGGCTGGAACTTGTACTGTAAAAACCTATAGCCTTTATCACTTAACTACCACAGGGCTGGAACTTGTACTTGGGAACCAAAGAAACCTAGACTTGAACATTCTACCACTGGGCTGGACCTTGTACTTGGAAACCAAAGAAACCTAGACTTGAACAGTCTACCACTGGGCTGGACCTTGTACTTGGGAACTACAGAAACCTAGACTTGAACAGTCTACCACTGGGCTGGACCTTGTACTTGGGAACTAAAGAAACCTAGATTTGAACAGTCTACCACTGGGCTGGACCTTGTACTTAGGAACCAAAGAAACCTAGACTTGAACAGTCTACCACTGGGCTGGACCTTGTACTTGGGAACTACAGAAACCTAGACTTGAACAGTCTACCACTGGGCTGGACCTTGTACTTGGGAACTACAGAAACCTAGACTTGAACAGTCTACCACTGAGCTGGACCTTGTACTTGGGAACTACAGAAACCTAGACTTGAACAGTCTACCACTGGGCTGGACCTTGTACTTGGGAACTACAGAAACCTAGACTTGAACAGTCTACCACTGGGCTGGACCTCGTACTTGGGAACAATAGAAACCTAGACTTGAACAGTCTACCACTGGGCTGGACCTCGTACTTGGGAACAATAGAAACCTAGACTTGAACAGCCTACCACTGGGCTGGACCTTGTACTTGGGAACTACAGAAATCTCCACTTGAACAGTCTACCACTGAACTGGACCTTGTACTTGGGAACCAAAGAAACCTAGACTTGAACAGTCTACCACTGGGCTGGACCTTGTACTTGGGAACCAAAGAAACCTAGACTTGAACAGTCTACCACTGGGCTGGACCTTGTACTTGGGAACTACAGAAATCTCCACTTGAACAGTCTACCACTGAACTGGACCTTGTACTTAGGAATCATACAGACTTCACCAACCTGCTATATCCGTAGCTAAGTATATGTCAGGGACATTATTATACATGACAACAGGGTACATGCAGTTCTGTGTTAAGACTTTTTCATTCTCTGGCAACCACACTTGAGTATGATACGGTAGGATGTTTAACCACAATGAGCCATTGTAGGATACGTACTACAGAGGTTGGAATGTCTGTGACTGAATCCATTACCAGAAGGATGGCCTACCTGACCTCTGTATGGGAATGTTTTATTTAGAGACGACATACTCTACATGATGAGCTGCTAAAATTCCACTTATTTCAGGAATTTTAATTAAAATGTACCAGTATGCCTGTGAAGATCCCAACCCCATTACTAAAATTCCCTTTATTTAAAACAAACCCGACCAAACCATGCATTACGTAACGAATTTCCAAACCTCCAAAGCCTGCAGCACTATGAATCGTAATGTTTCACTATCTTGTAAAAGTTTCCCTCGTTAATACAAACAAAATGACAGGGATGTGGCAAAAGATATAACACAAGTCTTGCATGTTCACTAATAAAAAAAAAACTTCACCAGAATTTCTGTAAACTAGAATTATTATACCAGTTTGATATATTAAGGCTGTTCACACGGACTGTCAGATGTTTGTCATGGGAATGATTCAGCTCATTCCCCATACTGGAAGACAGACTAAATTTTTTTTGGTCTAGACAATTAGTCAAGTACTATATAGTAATTTACATGGATAATTAAGTCTTATTTCATACTTCAGCTGCAGTTTTTATCATTGTCATAAAATGTCCGTGAAGAGAATTATGAAGGCCCAGTGCCCCAGTGACCTTGTTTTTCCAGCCAGAAAATTTTATTAACGAACACGGAAAATATGGATTTTCACATCCTCTGAATCAGAATAATCAGTATCAGAAGACTTTTAATAATTACAGAAGAGTGTAAGAGATTCGTAACTTTCTATTGACTAAACTATATAGCAAAAGTATTCCGGCCCAGAACTTTATAACGCACCACGAACTGAAGTTGGTCCTTCGTTAGGACAGAATCAGTGAGCTGATCGGCTCTCGCCAGGAGGGGATTAAAAAATGCCTAAAAATTACATGTCATATTTCTTACAATTGAATTTTATTTTTTTTTCTATTCAATAAGAAAATCAACATTTGTTCTCAATGAATCTTTCAACAAAACACTGGAGAACTAGAGAATGTGAGAAGGTGGATCTCAGTGGTACCAGTGTTCAACAGTCTACACGTGTACTAGACTACAGAGTTTGGGTAGTTTAACCGAGGTTAGAAGGGACTGGGTATTTAACCAAGGCTACAGAGTTTGGGTATTTAACCAAAGTTAGAAGGGTTTGGGTATTTAACCAAAGTTAGAAGGGTTTGGGTATTAAACCTAGGCTACAGAGTTTGGGTATTTAACCAAGGTTAGGAGGGTTTGGGTATTTAACCAAGGTTACAGGGTTTGGGTATTTAACCAAGGTTAGAAGGGTTTGGGTATTTAACCAAGGTTACAGGGCTTGGGTATTTAACCAAGGTTAGAAGGGTTTGGGTATTTAACCAAGGTTAGAAGGGTTTGGGTATTAAACCTAGGCTACAGAGTTTGGGTATTTAACCAAGGTTAGAGGGGTTTGAGTATTTAACCAAGGTTAGAAAGGTTTGGGTATTTAACCAAGGTTATAGGGTTTGTGTATTTAACCAAGGCTAGAGAGGTTTGGGTATTTAACCTAGGTTATAGGGTTTGTGTATTAAACGGAGGTTAGAAGGGTTTGGGTATTTAACCAAGGTTAGGAGGGTTTGGGTATTTAACCGAGGTTAGGAGGGTTTGGGTATTTAACCAAGGTTAGAGGGGTTTGAGTATTTAACCAAGGTTAGAAAGGTTTGGGTATTTAACCAAGGTTATAGGGTTTGTGTATTTAACTAAGGCTAGAGGGGTTTGGGTATTTAACCAAGGTTACAAGGTTTGGGTATTTAACCAAGGTTATAGGGTTTGTGTATTTAACCAAGGCTAGAGGGGTTTGGGTATTAAACCAAAGCTACAGAGTATTGGTATTTAACTGAGGTTAAAGGGTTTAAGTATTTAACCAAACTCATGGAATAACAGTTGTCCCTCAAGGCAAGGACTTTCAAGTAATTTTATTATTGTAACAGAGTAATTATGCTTAGAACGAATCGTAAGTGTTTCCTGGACGACTTCCAGAATAAATCTCATTCAGAATAACTCTTGACTTCAATAGCAGATGTCCTCATCAGAAAAAACACACACATGGCTTTGTAAAAGGTAAATGTTTTGTTTGTGGAGTAAAAATCAAGACTGTTCTGCTAAAACCATTGTACATGTGATATCTGGCATTTTCCAAGACATAATTGACACATAGAGTGCAGGTATTCATGTACTGAATACAAACATTCTTGTGATGTCATCTGCACCTTGTTGATGTCTGCATCACTAAAACTCTTGACTATAACAGATATACATGTATATTTGATAGAAGAAAAACAGTGAATAGAGTTTTACATAGACATTGATATAAACATCCTGGTTCAGTCTGCATCACATTAACTCTTTTACTATTTTTTGATAACATGTGCAATCTCCATTACATTAACTCCAAGGAACAAATAAAAATGTCTGGCTATAAACAAAAGATTGATCCCGATACCACCCTGGATCAGGCATCAGGCAAAAAAAGAAAGAAAGAAAGAAAGAAAGAAAGAAAGAAAGAAAACCATATCTGCAGTAATCACAGAATTGATGTTTGGGGAGGTTTCAATTGTAGATGGATTGATTTTTCTACAAAGTGATTTATTTACCAGTAGAGGATTGCTATGACTGGTATCGTAACAAATATCATCACATCTGATAGTATTACCCCTTCCTCACACCATATGGCAAACACGCTAGCCTCTGTACTAACAGTTGTAGCATACACACAGGCTATCTAACCTATATAATGATGTATACATAATTTACACATCAACATCTTCCTGGTATCATCTTCCCTTCCCACTTAGCCTCCTGATCTTCAGTCTCCAATTAATCAAGTCAAGATTTCCACTGAATCAATTGGCCCTCCCTCTCAGTCTTCCCTCTCCACTCAAATGGCCCTCCCTCTCAAGTCTTTTCCCTCTCCACTCAAATGGCCCTCCCTCTCAGTCCTTTTCCTCTCCTCTGCCACTCAATTGGCCCTCCCTCTCAGTCCTTTATCCCTCTCCACTCAAATTGGCACCTCCCGCCTCAGGCCTTCTTCCCTCCTCCACTCAATTGGCCCTCCCTTTCAATCTTCCCTCTCCACCTCAATGGCCCTCCTTCTCAATCTCCCTCTCCACTCGAAATGGCCCTCCCTCCTCATCTTCCCTCCACACTCAATTGGCCCTCCCTCTCAATCTTCCTCTCCACTCAATCGGTCGGCCGCCCTGCTCAATCTTCCTCTCCAACTCAAATGGCCCTCCTCTCCTCTTCCCGCTCCACTCAATCGGCCCTCCCTCTCCTCCTCTTCCTCTCCACTCAAATGGCTCTCCCTCTCAATCTTCCCTCTCCACTCAATCGGCCCTCCCTCTCAATCTTCCCTCTCCACTCAAATGGCCCTCCCTCTCAATCTTCCCTCTCCACTCAATTGGCCCTCCCTCTCAATCTTCCCTCTCCACTCAAATGGCCCTCCCTCTCAATCTTCCCTCCCCACTCAAATGGCCCTCCCTCTCAATCTTCCCTCACCACTCAATTGGCTCTCCCTCTCAATCTTCCCTCCCCACTCAAATGCTTCTTCCTGATCTTCCCTTTCCCATCTCGTTCTTCCTTTACCTCAACTTCTCTCACCTAAATTTTCCCTCTCATCTCAACCTTCCCTCTCCTCAATTTTCTCTCCTGATCCTCCCTCTCAACCTTCCCTCTCTTCAATTTTCTCTCCTGATCCTTCCTCTCAACCTTCCCTCTCCTCAATTTTCTCTTCTGATTTTCCCTCCATACAATTATAGAGGTCACGATCACTAGCAACATAATGCATTCAACAAGTTTTTATATAAACTTCTTGATTCTAAAACAATGACAATATAGAGAATCGCCGCTGAGGCTTCCCATCTCGCTCATTACAACAAGAGGTCCACCATCACATATATACATTGATGTATTCTAATTACAACACAAGGAGACCTGCCATGTTTTGACAGCAACTCATAATGTGATGTTTCCTACAGCAGACAAAGAAAATGCACTGATTAATAAAATAATTCTGAAACTATAATTATCCAAATTCTCTGTTAAAAAAATTTATATCTGAAAATTAGTGCCTGCCTGCTTAATGAATCCATCCCCTGTCTGCTGCAGTTCAGTGAAAATACCTCCCCCCCCCCCCCCCCCCCCCCCCCCCCCCCCCCCATGTTATTTAGGTTCAGTGAACATAACCCCCACCCCCACCCCCACCAGGTTATTTAGATTCAAAGTTGATATATTGGCCCCCTGGTCACCTGGTTAAATACAGATAAGTGCCACTATTAGAAGTCTCAAGAAACATTTCCATATACAAAAGTGATTTTGATATTGTTGTAAAACAGAGTCATGTTTTATTTATTCTAAGATGACGATAGAGAAAAAGAATGATTCCCGGAGGTAGGCACCATTTTGTTATGTAAACACACTTCACAAATCCCCACTGTGGAACAAAGTGTGTTCGTTTGGCACACGGTCAGATCCCTACTGTACCATTATTACCTAGTTTCTTCTCTCACGGGTTGGCAAAGTAAAGCCATATTTCTCTCTGTGATTGATTCCAACGGTCTACGTGACCTGTATAAGTAGGAACGTTATTGAGGCAATTGGAACCATAAGTTGGATACGTTATTTTACTCTGAAAACTTAATCATCTCTGACAAATATTTCACTAATTCTTAAAAGAATACATCCATTCAATAAAACAGCAGCAGCGACATCAGATCAGTTAACTAGTTTTAAGGTGTGACAACTTCAGCCATTGACGAAAGTGGCATTTTTCTATAAAGTGGAAATAAATCTATTTATAGTTGCAATATAGCAACCCTAACAGTGAGCTTCTTCCTGAAAGTCAGAATGACCTTGACATCGAGCTACTTCCTGAAAGTCAGAGCGACCTTGACAAGGATCTACTTCCTGAAAGTCAGAGTGACCTCAACAATTTTTAACGACATTTGGACAAATTCCAAATAGTACAGACACTTCTTATCAAAAACCACACAGATCCATAGGGAATTGTTTACGTTAATTGTCATATAGAATTTTTGAAAATGAATTGGGCCTTTAACCTACATCTAATTCAGATCGTTGGTTCAAGCACTACTGTAAAATGGGATACAGCAAGTTGAGTGACATATATTTGGAATAAGCATGTTCCAAAGCTAGGAATCTTTTTTAGTCTATATCAGTGTTAAGATCCGGACTTTTTCCCCCTGTGGCTGCGTGTTTACTTTCAGAAACAAGTTCCAGACCGACCCCTGCGGAGTCAAATAGCTCATGACATAACTTTTCTTCAGCGAGAGTCATCAAATCGTTAGTGAGGGGAAGACTGGAAATAATCTACACTGGTGGATATATAGGAATCTCTTATGTCAATTTCACAGAACAACTTATCTGAAATATGCAGAGTTTTAACAATTTCACGGAACAACTTATCTGAAATATGCAGAGTTTTACATAGGTACTCAATAGCCCAATACTTCCTTAAAGTATACAAAATATTGGAAGAAACCACTTTGTCCAAAGTTATTTAAAGTTACAAACCTTCCGTTGGCAAGTAGTTTCCTTACTAAATCTGAGTTTTCGAGTTTTCTTTTATAAGTTGCAAACCCTTACTTGGAGTTAGGAAACAAACCAGTACTGCCCTGTAATTACTTATGGAACTGTATGGTTCTATTCTTATCATCAAATGATTCTCGGGTAAAAAAAACAAACCAGTACTGCCCTGTAATTACTTATGGAACTGTATAGTTCTATTCTTATCATCAAATGATTCTCGGGTAAAAAAAACCCACAGGAATAATGAAACCTTTGGTGAATAATAGGAAGAAAACTCCAGGTATGACATGTGCAGTTTAACAAATTAGAACTCTCCTTCATCGGAGATAGGTTTTACACTGTGGCACTCTACCTTAAATAATGCCCATTTTGTTGACGACCAGTTGAATACAGGGTAAGTATAAGCTTCCAACCCCACAAAAACAAATCCTTTTGTTTGCAGGTCTGACTAATTAATTAATTAATCTTCAATCAATGTTGTTATTAATGTGGAAGACAGCACTTCAGAAATGTCTGAGCTGATTAGAAACTCGTAGAGACTGGTTTACTTTTAAACTTTTAATAATTTGAAGTATTTGGGAAAAAAAATATAAAATTCTGCAAGAATGTACTCTTAATTCATTCCAAATAATCTATAATCACGTTGATTTCACTGAAATGGAATTTTATACAAAACCACCAATAAAATATTTCACTTCATAAAAATGTTTGCAGGGAAATTTTATATCACTGTAATTATTCTGTGAAAAAACCTTCAAACATTCAATCAATGGTTGATAAATATTGAATTTATATAAAAATGTCACTAAACCAAACCGTAAATTGTCAGCACGGTTTTTAAATACAACTTCTAACAAGTTCAAACATATCAGGATTAGGTTTTAAAGTTTTTCGAACAAACAAACAAAGTCAAAGGAGAATCAAGTTTCCAATCTGCAGCGGTTATATTTGTTATTTCGATAGAACACCAACAGCGATTTCAGAATACGAGTTAAATGAAAGATCTATATCATTAAAGAGTGTATCAAATTTTGCAGAAAAGGTATTTAATGTTGATACCATTAATTTACAGAGACGAACAAAACTGGCTTTGTGTTGAACCCTTACATTAACCAAGTGACTCAAGTTATTACAAGTTTAAAGTATCCTTTTAAAAAATATTGTTAACTTTAAAATTTATGAAAAGAGGAATTTTTTTCTTAATTTTTTTTTTACTTCTCTCTTGAATTTAACATGCAGCCTTTGAAAACGAAACACACTGAATTTTTTTTTTTCCTTTTTTTTTAAAATATCTGTCAAAAAAAACTTAAAAAGCTTAAGTTGACCTATCAACCTTAAGCTTGGTTCAAACCAGGAAAAGAAAAAATCAATTACATAAAATTTGGAAATAGAAAATTAAATTGGAATATTTCTCAAGAATACATTGATATGGTTTGAAATCGACCACACCCTATCCACACCTCATCAATGCCACTTTATGTATGACACAGTGAAACACATTTACCACTCTCAGTAGATGTAAATACATTCATAATTACTTCCTAGGGTAGACATTGAAATCTGATTTGTACCGACACACCTCGTCATTGAGTACGGATATGGTTGACGGATATGGTCGACAGATTTGGTTGGTGGATATGGTCGACGGATATAGTAGATTGATATGGTCGACAGATATGGTCGGTGGATATGGTCGGTGGATATGGTCGACAGATATGGTCGACGGATATGGTTGGTGGATATGGTCAACGGATATAGTGGATTGATATGGTCGACAGTTATGGTCGGTGGATATGGTCGACGGATATAGTGGATTGATATGGTCGACAGTTATGGTCGGTGGATATGGTCGACGGATATGGTCGACGGATATGGTCGACGGATATGGTTGACAGATATGGTCGACAGATATGGTTGGCGGATATGGTCGACGGATATGGTTGACGGATATGGTCGACAGATATGGTCGACAGATATGGTCAACGGATATGGTCGACAGATATGGTCGACGGATATGGTCGACAGATATGGTCGACGGATATGGTTGACGGATATGGTCGACGGATATGGTCGATGGTTATGGTCAGATGATACCCTATGTCCTTCAAGTCAGTGGTCGGTAAAAAACAGTTTCGACAGTGGCAATGAAGCATGTTACTGTTCCGATGGATACGGTTGGATGACCCGGGATGTTATTAAATTCAGTGGTCTGAAGGCTTCACTGTATCGTCATCATTATCCTGAGAGGAAAACTTGAGAAAGACTGACCGTCATTTGTCAGGTTTTAAATGTGTGTAAACCTCGTCAGCTGAAAGGCCGCAAGGCCGTAACAGTTGACGTAAAGCCCGTTAAATACATAAATAAATAAATAAATAAAGTGTGTAAATATACATTATAATAACTACATCAATCAGTTTATCTACTTTACAGTTATAGGAATTGGCACAGAGAAGCGAAAACAAGACCCATCCACCAAACAAGATGACTTCATTTTGAATATTTTCCAATAAATCATAACATCAGAGATCTGTGCGAGACGAGATTTCATTTCAGTGTATTTTGTAGTTTACTGGAACAACAATCGGTGTAGCAATAGAATTTATGTCCCGCAGTGACTAACTGGTTTCTCAATGATGAATATCAATCTGGTGATTAATCGGAATCAGATATTTTGATACTCTCTCAGGGCGCATAATGAATTTGAATAGCATTCATTACAGAATATAACTTCATATTTATTTTAAAGAGAGAAAAATTACAAAATGATTTCTTGTTTGATTGGAAAAGATATTTCTACAGATTTAAAGATCGAAACAAACCAAAGGGTGGAATTTGATGAGGCAACTATGCTGGGGGCAGGGGGTTATTAGAAACTGTATGCTGGGGGCAGGGGGTTATTAGAAACTGTATGCTGGGGGCAGGGGGTTATTAGAAAATGTATGCTGGGGGCAGGGGGTTATTAGAAACTGTATGTTGGGGGCAGGGGGTTATTAGAAACTGTATGTTGGGGGCAGGGGGTTATTAGAAACTGTATGCTGGGGGCAGGGGGTTATTAGAAACTGTATGCTGGGGGCAGGGGAACTGTATGCTGGGGGCAAATGGTAATGGTAATATATATATATATATTTCATTCTATTTTTCTGTGATTTTTCAAAATGTTCAACACAACCCCTAGATTATCATTATAATGATGATCGTCACAATAAGATTGTATACAATCCTTTTCAAGTTGCATAGCAAAATTTCCACAACAACCACACATCAAATTACATAGTAAAATTTCAACTAAAACCACACATCAAATTACATAGTAAAATTTCAACTAAAACCACACATCAAATTACATAGTAAAATTTCAACTAAAACCACACATCAAATTACATAGTAAAATTTCAACTAAAACCACACATCAAATTACATAGTAAAATTTCAACTAAAACCACACATCAAATTAGATAGCAAAATCTGCATCAAATTTGATCATTTTTCAGCTTCAACGTGACATAGAATTTGCTCTGTAAAATAGTTTAAGTGTTAGTTTAAGTGTACACAGAGCATATCACACAGTATATCCTGAGAAGTATATCTGTCTAGAGACAGCATCGTAACAAGAATCTGATAAAACCCGGACATACATGGAAATAGATCTGCTTATTAAACCAGTAATCTTTGTAAAACACAAATAACTCACGTAACATTGTAACAGTGTCTGCTGTATCTGAAGTCTCTCACTATGAAATAAAAGCTACACAAACATCCCTGGTCTTAGTAAAGATAAAACATCAGTTGTATTACTGATACAAAGCTGATAACCCACTAAACATCGAAAAATTCTCCAAAAATCGTAAACACAACAGGTGTTTTTATCACTCTAAGTAGTAACAAGAGGCCTAATGGGCCTGATAACGCATTACGTAAACATTGGAAAATTCTCCAAAAACTGTAAGAAAAAAAAGGAAAAAAGAACAACACACAACAGGTGTTTTTATCACACTATATGGTAACAAGAGGCCTAATAGGCCTGTTCTAACCCTTATACTGTGTTATATGGTCACCTGTGTAAAGTGACCTCTTGTACTCGTCACCTGTGTAAAGTGACCTCTTGTACTCATACACAGAGTAATGTGATTGATCCTTTACTGAAAGGTAAACTGGTTAAAAAAATTTCCCCAATTTTTTGTTCATAAATATGAACAATATATCATTTGTACCTGTAGTTTACAACAGCCTGTGTTTGCTTATATCAAATAGGGAGAAAAGTAAAATTTCTCTTCAAAATTGCAAAGATTTTCATTTATATTCTTTTCTTCATTTCGGGGAGTTTTAGTTTGAGGAAAACAGTCTATGTATCTGTGATATCTCATTCATATGCAGCCATCAATATCTTTCATTTTATTATATTTCAAACTTGTAAAAAGTTGGAAGTGGGAGATACTGAACTACAGGCATCAGGAGACAACAAGATCTGGATATCGAGAGAAGAGCAGTATTGCTTTGTCCAACAATGACCTGAAGGAATTTGAAGTGGACAATTTCACATGATGATTTTCTTATCTCCCTGAAGTAGGGGAGATTGTAAAGTGTATTTACTCCGGGTAATATGATACTTCACTCTGCCTAATCAGTCCTGGTCAAGCTGTGGTCAAGCTGGACACATCATTAATGTAAATACCACTCCACATCCAACAATACTTAATAGCCCTATTACAGGGACAGAATCACAGGTAAATCTCACCTGTAAAATTGTGTTTATTTGTTTATTTACAGTCTCGTTACCTTACTCAGGAGATCAATACACATTTATTGGTGCCCATCAGTTGTGGTGGTGTTGGCTTTCTCCAGTTAGACAGGCATACCTCTGGAAACAAGGTGTGTGTGTGTATGTGTGTTGGGGGGGGGGGGGGGGGGGATGATTGGGGGAGAGGGGGATGTAAGTGGGAGCTGGGGTCAGGTCTTGGGTTGGGGGTGGGGACAGGGTAGTGTAAGAAGTGCAGGTCAGTGGCACATGAGAATTCAAGGATTCAGGTTGTAGTTAGTATGAAGGGACAATGCGGGACAAGTGGGGGTTGTGTGAAGAGTGGGAGGTTTGGTTAGTGATGTGATGAGGGCCGTGTGGGAGGTTTGGTTAGTGATGTGATGAGGGCCGTGTGGGAGGTTTGGTTAGTGATGTGATGAGGGCTGTGTGGGAGGTTTGGTTAGTGATGTGATGAGGGCCGTGTGGGAGGTTTGGTTAGTGATGTGATGAGGGCCGTGTGGGAGGTTTGGTTAGTGATGTGATGAGGGCCGTGTGGGAGGTTTGGTTAGTGATGTGATGAGGGCCGTGTGGGAGGTTTGGTTAGTGATGTGATGAGGGCCGTGTGGGAGGTTTGGTTAGTGATGTGATGAGGGCCGTGTGGGGAGTTTGGTTAGTGATGTGATGAGGGCCGTGTGGGAGGTTTGGTTAGTGATGTGATGAGGGCCGTGTGGGGGGTTTGGTTAGTGATGTGATGATGGCCGTGTGGGAGGTTTGGTTAGTGATGTGATGAGGGCTGTGTGGGGGGTTTGGTTAGTGATGTGATGATGGCCGTGTGGGGGGTTTGGTTAGTGATGTGATGAGGGCCCTGTGGGAGGTTTGGTTAGTGATGTGATGAGGGCCGTGTGGGAGGTTTGGTTAGTGATGTGATGAGGGCCGTGTGGGAGGTTTGGTTAGTGATGTGATGAGGGCCGTGTGGGAGGTTTGGTTAGTGATGTGATGAGGGCCGTGTGGGAGGTTTGGTAAGTGATGTGATGTGATGAGGGCCCTGTGGGAGGTTTGGTTAGTGATGTGATGAGGGCCGTGTGGGAGGTTTGGTTAGTGATGTGATGAGGGCCGTGTGGGAGGTTTGGTTAGTGATGTGATGAGGGCCGTGTGGGAGGTTTGGTTAGTGATGTGATGAGGGCCGTGTGGGAGGTTTGGTTAGTGATGTGATGAGGGCTGTACAGGATTGGTTGTAAGAATTGAAAGGATAAAGAGTTGAGGGATATAAAATGGATTTGAGTGTGGTAGTGGTCAAGAGGAACAATGATGTTGTTGTGGTTGTACATGAGATGACAGGGACTGGTAATGATATGAAGAAGTCTATGGTGGACTTGGGAGTATAAGAAAGATAGAGAGCTGTGATGGGGAGATTTCCAAGGTAATCAGGACTGGCAGGCTGTGATGGGCCACACACACAAGCCAAACAAAGGCTGTCACACTAAATATTCTCACTAAATCAATAGTCACATAGTAGTATAGATCGGAGGAGGTCTTGCTATAGAAACCATCTTAAGAGACCAGCCTTCTGTCTTCAGTAAAACCTGTCTTGAGGGACCAGCATTCTGTCTGCTGCAGCAAACCCTGTCTTAAGAGATCAGCCTTCTGTCTTCAGTAAAACCTGTCTTGAGGGACCAGCATTCTGTCTGCTGCAGCACATGTAAAACCTGTCTTGAGGGACCAGCATTCTGTCTGCTGCAGCAAACCCTGTCTTAAGAGATCAGCCTTCTGTCTTCAGTAAAACCTGTCTTGAGGGACCAGCATTCTGTCTGCTGCAGCAAACCCTGTCTTTAGAGACCAGCATTCTGTCTGCTGCAGCAAACCCTGTCTTTAGAGACCAGCCTTCTGTCTGCTGCAGCAAACCCTGTCTTTAGAGACCAGCATTCTGTCTGCAGCAAACCCTGTGTTGAGCAACCAGTATTCTGTCTACAGTAAAACCTGTCTTAAGAGACGAACCAGCATTCTGTCTATAGTAAAACCTGTCTTGAGAGACCAGCATTTTGTCTACCGTTAAACCCGTCATGAGAGACCAGCATTTTGTCTACAGTTAAACCTGTGGTGAGAGACCAGCTTTCTGTCTATAGTAAAACCTGTCTTGAGGGACCAGGATTCTGTCTACAGTAAAACCTGTCTTTAGAGACCAGCTTTCTGTCTATAGTAAAACCTGTCTTGAGAGACCAGAATCATGTCTACAGTCATACCTGTCTTTAGAGACCAGCATTCTGTCTACAGTTAAACCTGTGGTGAGAGACCAGCATTTTGTCTATAGTAAAACCTGTCATTAGAGACCAGCATTCTGTCTGCAGTTAAACCTGTGGTGAGAGACCAGCATTTTGTCTATAATAAAACCTGTCATTAGAGACCAGCATTCTGTCTACAGTTAAACCTGTGGTGAGAGACCAGCATTTTGTCTATAGTAGAACCTGTCTTCAACGGCAATCATTATTTTAGTTTAAACGTTCAAACATTTACTAAATACTATAGGAACAACCTGTAGCTTTTGTACTTTTTTATATTTCTTTGTTTCGTAAACCATAGAGTGAGAATAACACCAATGGAACTAGAACCTACATAGGAAGGTCCACCCTGATAGTGGACATATCACTTTAATTGTTCCTAGATACCTCCCAGCCACTGTACCAGATATACTATACCTAGTGTGACCTCCCAGCCACTGTACCAGACAGTCTATACCTAGTGTGACCTCCCAGTCACTGTACCAGATATACTATACCTAGTGTGACCTCCCAGCCACTGTACCAGATATACTATACCTAGTGTGACCTCCCAGTCACTGTACCAGATATACTATACCTAGTGTGACCTCCCAGCCACTGTACCAGATATTCTATACCTAGTGTGACCTCCCAGCCACTGTACCAGATATTCTATACCTAGTGTGACCTCCCAGTCACTGTACCAGATATTCTATACCTAGTGTGACCTCCCAGTCACTGTACCAGATATTCTATACCTATAGTGTGACCTCCCAGTCACTGTACCAGATATTCTATACCTAGTGTGACCTCCCAGTCACTGTACCAGATATTCTATACCTAGTGTGACCTCCCAGTCACTGTACCAGATATACTATACCTATAGTGTGACCTCCCAGTCACTGTACCAGATATTCTATACCTAGTGTGACCTCCCAGTCACTGTACCAGATATTCTATACCTAGTGTGACCTCCCAGTCACTGTACGAGATATTCTATACCTAGTGTGACTTCCCAGTCACTGTACGAGATATTCTATACCTAGTGTGACCTCCCAGTCACTGTACCAGATATTCTATACCTAGTGTGACCTCCCAGCCACTGTACCAGATATTATATACCTAGTGTGACCTCCCAGTCACTGTACCAGATGTTATATACCTATAGTGTGACCTCCCAGCCACTGTACCAGATATTCTATACCTAGTGTGACCTCCCAGTCACTGTACCAGACAGTCTATACCTAGTGTGACCTCCCAGTCACTGTACCAGACAGTCTATACCTAGTGTGACCTCCCAGTCACTGTACCAGATATTCTATACCTAGTGTGACCTCTCAGTCACTGTACCAGACAGTCTATACCTAGTGTGACCTCCCAGTCACTGTACCAGATATTCAATACCTAGTGTGACCTCCCAGTCACTGTACCAGATATTCTATACCTAGTGTGACCTCCCAGTCACTGTACCAGATATTCAATACCAAGTGTGACCTCCCAGTCACTGTACGAGACAGTCTATACCTAGTGTGACCTCCCAGTCACTGTACCAGATATTCAATACCAAGTGTGACCTCCCAGTCACTGTACGAGACAGTCTATACCTAGTGTGACCTCCCAGTCACTGTACCAGACAGTCTATACCTAGTGTGACCTCCCAGTCACTGTACCAGATATTCAATACCAAGTGTGACCTCCCAGTCACTGTACGAGACAGTCTATACCTAGTGTGACCTCCCAGTCACTGTACGAGACAGTCTATACCTAGTGTGACCTCCCAGTAACTGTACGAGACAGTCTATACCTAGTGTGACCTCCCAGTAACTGTACCAGATATTCTATACCTAGTGTGACCTCCCAGTAACTGTACCAGATATTATATGTCTAGTGTGACCTCCCAGTCACTGTACCAGATATTATATGTCTAGTGTGACCTCCCAGTCACTGTACGAGACAGTCTATACCTAGTGTGACCTCCCAGTCACTGTACGAGACAGTCTATACCTAGTGTGACCTCCCAGTAACTGTACCAGATATTCTATACCTAGTGTGACCTCCCAGTCACTGTACCAGACAGTCTATACCTAGTGTGACCTCCCAGTCACTACCAGATATTCTATACCTAGTGTGACCTCCCAGTCACTACACCAGATATTCTATACCTAGTGTGACCTCCCAGTCACTGTACCAGATATTCTGTACCTAGTGTGACCTCCCAGTCACTGTACCAGATATTCTATACCTAGTGTGACCTCCCAGTCACTGTACCAGACAGTCTATACCTAGTGTGACCTCCCAGTCACTGTACCAGATATTCTATACCTAGTGTGACCTCCCAGTCACTGTACCAGATATTCTATACCTGTACAATAATGCATCCTCTAGACTCTGCAATATTTAAGCCTCTCAGAGTAACAGTCTATTGAGACTTAGTATATCAATCAACTATTGCGTGTGGTTAAATCCTTCCATATTACTGATGTTACAAAGTGTAATATCTTTGTTTATATCAAATCATTATCCTTTTTCTACAGCTCTTCACCGAGAAAATAATTGGCATACATCACAACATCGATAGTGTTGTTTTGATTCAAGGTAAAACTGATCACACGCACAATCCTAACACGATATCATGAAATATTAGATGAATTTCTGACGAGGTACCTACAGGTTCTCAAGATCACAATTATTGAAATTCTTCAACTTTATAGTAAATTATGAAAATTAGAGAATGAATGATTCAGTATTTGGTATCACGGAGAAAAGAAAAGATAGACTTACAGAAATAAGGAACAAAAGCACATTGTGAAAGACAGAATAAGGGAGATACACATGTTGGAAATATAGAATAAGGGAGAAACACATTGTGGTAATATGGAATAAGGGAGATACACATTGTGGTAATATGGAATAAGGGAGATACACATTGTGGTAATATGGAATAAGGGAGATACACATTGTGGTAATATGGAATAAGGGAAAAACACATTGTGATAATATGGAATAAGGGAGATACACATTGTGGAAATATGGAATAAGGGAGATACACATGCATTGTGGAAATGTGGAATAAGCGAGAAACATATTGTGGAAATATGGAATAAGCGAGAAACATATTGTGGTAATATGGAATAAGGGAGAAACACATTGTGGTAATATGGAATAAGGGAGAAACACATTGTGGTAATATGGAATAAGGGAGATACACATTGTGGTAATATGGAATAAGGGAGATATACAGTGTGGTAATATGGAATAAGGGAGATACACATTGTGGAAATATGGAATAAGCGAGAAACATATTGTGGTAATATGGAATAAGGGAGATACACATTGTGGTAATATGGAATAAGGGAGATACACAGTGTGGTAATATGAAATAAGGGAGATACACATTGTGGTAATATGGAATAAGGGAGATATACAGTGTGGTAATATGGAATAAGGGAGATATACATTGTGGAAGCAAGGATGAAGGGACTTTGCATATAACTAGAAGGAATGTTGCTAAGATGAAAAGATGTTTATTATCGGACTGAAAACCTAGGCTGACAAAAAGAAATGAATCGGATCAATGTGGAGAAACTGAGGAGGTTAAAAACTGCTTAACTGAGATAGAGGAAGCTGGAGACAACTAACCACACATGTATACACACACATACCAACACTGTCATTGATCTGTGTTACTGGCCACACATGTATACACACACATACCAACACTGTCATTGACCACACATGTATACACACACATACCAACACTGTCATTGACCACACATGTATACACACACACACATACCAACACTGTCATTGATCAGTGTTACTGACTTTGTTCTGACAATCTATAGCCCCCTCCCCTTTTTTTCATATTCATAGAGTTTCCCTGGTTATCCTTGACTTGGCCCCCCCCCCCCCCCCCCCCCCCCCCCCCCAATCAATTCCTTACGAATCCTTCCTTATTTCTATTTTCTGCAAATCCCAAGATACAAT
This sequence comes from Pecten maximus, assembly GCF_902652985.1. Taxonomy (NCBI): domain Eukaryota; kingdom Metazoa; phylum Mollusca; class Bivalvia; order Pectinida; family Pectinidae; genus Pecten; species Pecten maximus. The sequence continues at coordinate 28,139,950 of NC_047033.1, forward strand.
TAATATAAAATCCATTCTCTACTTCTATCAACATCAAATTGATACCTTTGTCATAATTGCCTTGGTTTCCCTAATGATTAAAATGTTACTTTTTAAACAAAATAATATTCCCTTTTCTTTTCCCTGTCCACCCTAACCTTGGTGGAATGGCCCTATATTTCTCTGTCCCTAGACAACCCTACCCCAGTCCCTGTCCCTAGACAACCCTACCCCAGTCCCTGTCCCTAGACAACCCTACCCCAGTCCCTGTCCCTAGACAGCCCTACCCCAGTCCCTGTCCCTAGACAACCCTACCTCAGTCCCTGTCCCTAGACAACCCTACCCCAGTCCCTGTCCCTAGACAACCCTACCCCAGTCCCTGTCCCTAGACAACCCTACCTCAGTCCCTGTCCCTAGACAACCCTACCCCAGTCCCTGTCCCTAGACAACCCTACCTCAGTCCCTGTCCCTAGACAGCCCTACCTCAGTCCCTGTCCCTAGACAGTCCTACCTCAGTCCCTGTCCCTAGACAGTCCTACCTCAGTCCCTGTCCCTAGACAGCCCTACCTCAGTCCCTGTCCCTAGACAGCCCTACCTCAGTCCCTGTCCCTAGACAGCCCTACCTCAGTCCCTGTCCCTAGACAGTCCTACCCCAGTCCCTGTCCCTAGACAGCCCTACCCCAGTCCCTGTCCCTAGACAGTCCTACCTCAGTCCCTGTCCCTAGACAGTCCTACCTCAGTCCGTCCCTAGACAGTCCTACCTCAGTCCCTGTCCCTAGACAGTCCTACCCCAGTCCCTGTCCCTAGACAGTCCTACCTCAGTCCCTGTCCCTAGACAGCCCTACCTCAGTCCCTGTCCCTAGACAGTCCTACCTCAGTCCCTGTCCCTAGACAGCCGTACCTCAGTCCCTGTCCCTAGACAGCCCTACCTCAGTCCCTATATTTCCCTGTCCCTAGACAGTCCTACCCCAGTCCCTGTCCCTAGACAGCCCTACTTCAGTCCCTGTCCCTAGACAGCCCTACCTCAGTCCCTGTCCCTAGACAGCCCTACCTCAGTCCCTGTCCCTAGACAGCCCTACCTCAGTCCCTGTCCCTAGACAGCCCTAACCTTGGCCCTGTCCCTAGACAGCCCTACCTCAGTCCCTGTCCCTAGACAGCCCTACCTCAGTCCCTGTCCCTAGACAGTCCTACCCTCAGTCCCTGTCCCTAGACAGCCCTACCTCAGTCCCTGTCCCTAGACAGTCCTACCTCAGTCCCTGTCCCTAGACAGCCCTACCTCAGTCCCTGTCCCTAGACAGTCCTACCTCAGTCCGTCCCTAGACAGTCCTACCTCAGTCCCTGTCCCTAGACAGCCCTACCTCAGTCCCTGTCCCTAGACAGTCCTACCTCAGTCCCTGTCCCTAGACAGCCGTACCTCAGTCCCTGTCCCTAGACAGCCCTACCTCAGTCCCTATATTTCCCTGTCCCTAGACAGTCCTACCCCAGTCCCTGTCCCTAGACAGCCCTACCTCAGTCCCTGTCCCTAGACAGCCCTACCTCAGTCCCTGTCCCTAGACAGCCCTACCTCAGTCCCTGTCCCTAGACAGCCCTACCTCAGTCCCTGTCCCTAGACAGCCCTACCTCAGTCCCTGTCCCTAGACAGCCCTACCTCAGTCCCTGTCCCTAGACAGCCCTACCTCAGTCCCTGTCCCTAGACAGCCCTACCCCAGTCCCTGTCCCTAGACAGCCCTACCTCAGTCCCTGTCCCTAGACAGTCCTACCTCAGTCCCTGTCCCTAGACAGCCCTACCTCAGTCCCTGTCCCTAGACAGTCCTACCTCAGTCCCTGTCCCTAGACAGCCCTACCTCAGTCCCTGTCCCTAGACAGCCCTACCTCAGTCCCTGTCCCTAGACAGCCCTACCTCAGTCCCTGTCCCTAGACAGTCCTACCTCAGTCCCTGTCCCTAGACAGCCCTACCTCAGTCCCTGTCCCTAGACAGCCCTACCTCAGTCCCTGTCCCTAGACAGCCCTACCTCAGTCCCTGTCCCTAGACAGCCCTACCTCAGTCCCTGTCCCTAGACAGCCCTACCTCAGTCCCTGTCCCTAGACAGCCCTACCTCAGTCCCTGTCCCTAGACAGCCCTACCTCAGTCCCTGTCCCTAGACAGCCCTACCTCAGTCCCTGTCCCTAGACAGCCCTACCTCAGTCCCTGTCCCTAGACAGTCCCTACCTCAGTCCCTGTCCCTAGACAGCCCTACCTCAGTCCCTGTCCCTAGACAACCCTACCTCAGTCCCTGTCCCTAGACAGCCCTACCTCAGTCCCTGTCCCTAGACAGCCCTACCCCAGTCCCTGTCCCTAGACAGCCCTACCTCAGTCCCTGTCCCTAGACAGCCCTACCTCAGTCCCTGTCCCTAGACAGCCGTACCTCAGTCCCTGTCCCTAGACAACCCTACCTCAGTCCCTATATTACCCTGTTCCTAGACAGCCCTAACCTTGGCCCTGTCCCTAGACAGCCCTACCTCAGTCCCTGTCCCTAGACAGCCCTACCTCAGTCCCTGTCCCTGAACAGCCCTACCTTAGTCCCTGTCCCTAGACAGCCCTAACCTTGGTCCTGTCCCTTGCCTCTTATATTCATACATCAGTACACCTCCCACACACCCAAAATGTCTGGTAATTGGGTTCAACTTGGCCCCCTACCATTGCCATGTTACTTCCTGAAGGCTTTCCCACCCCCACCAACCCAGTGCTTCCCGACTATGGTCCAGCTGACTATCATCTCCATCAGCCTGACACATGGACACTTGTTATCATCTCACTCATCTTCTATCTCCCTACCCTGACCCCATCCCAACAACATTGGAAATATGTCTAAGATTGAAATAAAATATGAAATATTACCTGCATTATCATAATATTTTTGTCTTTTACTAACCTTGAGAACGGGAGTGTGATTTGATCACTGGCCTCCCGACCTGTTAGACATGCATTATCATGAGAGTTCCCTCCAACAAATTCACAATCACCCCGGCTATAAAATACGATCCAGACAAACACAAGAAAACAAAATCAACCAAATCGCACAAATAAATCGACCAAGAATCACATAATTTTTTCCCATATGACAGTAGACCTTCTGCAAGCAGACTGGTTAAAGAACTTGGGAGATGATTCCAACACAACTTGTTAACTAGATCCTTCACTCACCTGTAACTCCCCTGGGGTAGGGGCAGGGGATGTCCCTGCATTACGTGACCCCTGGGGGGAAGACATAGTCTCCCCCATGGTGGAGAAGTAAATCCTTATATTAAGTCAGCACGGAGTCAGCAGATGTGTCTGTATACACTGTACACCATGTAATGGACTGTGCTCTCAAACACAGGCCAAATTAAAGTCAGTTCTACAAATCTATCATCTCACACACAACATACTGGCTGCAGCAGAAGCAGGCTGATGCTGTTATAGTCTGTTTCAGAAATGATGAAAACTCTGTAATTTTAATCCATGTTTGTCTGACTGTTTGATGAGGAAAGCTGAGGACAGCCACCTCTCCAAAAATCCATCCCTCCTCATAACACTCATACTCTTTAATTAACCCGGGGACTGTCAGTCTCCAACCGTTGAGTCAACAGAAATAGAACCATTGAGGATGGTTCCTACAAAGTATTATCATAGTTGGGACCAGAACTAGCATATCAGCATTGATTTCAACGTTAATGAAAATGAAGGAAAGTTATGACAGTCACAGTTACTGAACGGTAATAATCAGATCAATACTGCCAATATTTTAACACAATCTAGGTCTTCACCGTGTTTACATCAACCAGCCTCCGTACACTTCTCACATTTTACCAGAGGGACTGCTCGGCGAGAGAGATTCATGTGGAATAGAGCAAAACAATTTGATGCCTACAATCAATGATTATAATATCAGAACGGATGATTTGATACAAAGACTAAGAGAAGATTTAACATCATACAGAATTGTCCCAATGAAAACAGCTATAACCTTGATCCTTTATAATAAGGGATACAATTTCATTAAAATTTGGTCAGTAGTAAGGGTGGAGAAGTCTGAGAAATATTATAAGGGGTTCAAGGTTTGTTGAAATCCCTTCAGCGTATCAGGAAAAGTTTTTTTGTGTTTAAAAGTATTTTGAAATGACTCATTGATGCCCGACAGTTTTTACAAACAAAATATTTACAAAGTATCTCAGAATCTTACAATGAAAATGAATAAATGGAAGCACATTATTTCTTTCTTTTTTCTTTTCTTTTTTTTAAATCATAACCTCAGAAAAATGAGATTTGAAATTTAATCCAGCAGCAGTACCTGAAATTTCTCTCTGATTTGTAAATTGGTGAAATATCCCTCTGATTTGTAAATTGGTGAAATATCCCTCTGATCTGTAAATTGGTGAAATATAGCCCTCTGATTTATAAATTGGTGAAATATCCCTCTGATTTGTAAATTGGTGAAATATAACCCTCTGATTTATAAATTGGTGAAATATCCCTCTGATCTGTAAATTGGTGAAATATAGACCTCTGATTTATAAATTGATGAAATATCCCTCTGATTTATAAATTGGTGAAATTTCCCTCTGATTTGTTAATTGATGAAATTTCCCTCTGATCTGTAAATTGGTGAAATATCCCTCTGATTAATTGGTGAAACATCATCTGATCTGTAAATTGGTGAAACATATCCCTCTGATTAATTGGTGAAACATCATCTGATCTGTAAATTGGTGAAACCTACCCCTCGGTGCTAACACAGACCAGGATCATCTCTGTGGTAGTAGGTAGTGTTCTAATTGTATCCACATTTAGAAGAATGTCACTGACCCATAAGGTCGACCTGATCCATGTCAAAATGTAGTGTGTCGACCTGATCCATGTCAAAATGTAGTGTGTCGACCTGATCCATGTCAAAATGTAGTGTGTCGACCTGATCCATGTCAAAATGTAGTGTGTCGACCTGATCCATGTCAAAATGTAGTGTGTCGACCTGATCCATGTCAAAATGTAGTGTGTCGACCTGATCCATGTCAAAATGTAGTGTGTCGACCTGATCCACGTCAAAATGTAGTGTGTCGACCTGATCCACGTCAAAATGTAGTGTGTCGACCTGATCCACGTCAAAATGTAGTGTGTCGACCTGATCCATGTCAAAATGTAGTGTGTCGACCTGATCCATGTCAAAATGTAGTGTGTCGACCTGATCCATGTCAAAATGTAGTGTGTCGACCTGATCCATGTCAAAATGTAGTGTCTCGACCTGATCCATGTCAAAATGTAGTGTGTCGACCTGATCCATGTCAAAATGTAGTGTGTCGACCTGATCCATGTCAAAATGTAGTGTCTCGACCTGATCCATGTCAAAATGTAGTGTGTCGACCTGATCCATGTCAAAATGTAGTGTGTCGACCTGATCCATGTCAAAATGTAGTGTCTCGACCTGATCCATGTCAAAATGTAGTGTGTCGACCTGATCCATGTCAAAATGTAGTGTGTCGACCTGATCCATGTCAAAATGTAGTGTGTCGACCTGATCCATGTCAAAATGTAGTGTGTCGACCTGATCCATGTCAAAATGTAGTGTGTCGACCTGATCCATGTCAAAATGTAGTGTGTCGACCTGATCCATGTCAAAATGTAGTGTGTCGACCTGATCCATGTCAAAATGTAGTGTGTCGACCTGATCCATGTCAAAATGTAGTGTCTCGACCTGATCCATGTCAAAATGTAGTGTGTCGACCTGATCCATGTCAAAATGTAGTTTGTCGACCTGATCCATGTCAAAATGTAGTGTGTCGACCTGATCCATGTCAAAATGTAGTGTGTCGACCTGATCCATGTCAAAATGTAGTGTGTCGACCTGATCCATGTCAAAATGTAGTGTATGTGTGCTTTATCGGGGACAGGGAGGGTTGGTAACGGAGGGGGAATCCTTGGGGTGTTAATTGTCATAGACAGGGTGCCTCCCCCTCAAGTGTTGGGAATGGTCCTACAGTACAGCCTCCCCCTCAAGTGTTGGGAATGGTCCTACAGTACAGCCTCCCCCTCCAGTGTTGGGAATGGTCCTACAGTACAGCCTTCCCCTCAAGTGTTGGGAATGGTCCTACAGTACAGCCTCCCCCTCAAGTGTTGGGAATGGTCCTACAGTACAGCCTCCCCCTCAAGTGTTGGGAATGGTCCTACAGTACATAGACAGGGTGCCTCCCCCTCCAGTGTTGGGAATGGTCCTACAGTACAGCCTCCCCCTCCAGTGTTGGGAATGGTCCTACAGTACAGCCTCCCCCTCCAGTGTTGGGAATGGTCCTACAGTACAGCCTCCCCCTCCAGTGTTGGGAATGATCCTACAGTACATAGACAGGGTGCCTCCCCCTCCAGTGTTGGGAATGATCCTACAGTACATAGACAGGGTGCCTCCCCCTCCAGTGTTGGGAATGGTCCTACAGTACATAGACAGGGTGCCTCCCCCTCCAGTGTTGGGAATGGTCCTACAGTACAGCCTCCCCCTCCAGTGTTGGGAATGATCCTACAGTACATAGACAGGGTGCCTCCCCCTCCAGTGTTGGGAATGGTCCTACAGTACAGCCTCCCCCTCCAGTGTTGGGAATGGTCCTACAGTACAGCCTCCCCCTCCAGTGTTGGGAATGATCCTACAGTACATAGACAGGGTGCCTCCCCCTCCAGTGTTGGGAATGATCCTACAGTACATACTCTCCAGGATGTGTATCTATAAGTGGATGTCAGAAACAATTCCAGGTATTATCTACAAAATTGATGACAGCTCCCCATATCTTCCTGTTCCTAGTACAGTACACGGAAGATTTTTATATAGCCAGATAATCAGTCAGTTTCTACACAGACAAACGGACACGGAAGATTTTTATATAGCCAGATCATCAGTCGGTTTCTACACAGACAAACGGACACGGAAGATTTTTATATAGCCAGATAATCAGTCAGTTTCTACACAGACAAACGGAAGATTTTTATATAGCCAGATCATCAGTCAGTTTCTACACAGACAAACGGAAGATTTTTATATAGCCAGATAATCAGTCGGTTTCTACACAGACAAACGGAAGATTTTTATATAGCCAGATAATCAGTCAGTTTCTACACAGACAAACGGAAGATTTTTATATAGCCAGATAATCAGTCAGTTTCTACACAGACAAACGGAAGATTTTTATATAGCCAGATAATCAGTCAGTTTCTACACAGACAAACGGAAGATTTGTATATAGCCAGATAATCAGTCAGTTTCTACACAGACAAACGGAAGATTTGTATATAGCCAGATAATCAGTCAGTTTCTACACAGACAAACGGAAGATTTTTATATAGCCAGATAATCAGTCGGTTTCTACACAGACAAACGGAAGATTTTTATATAGCCAGATAATCAGTCAGTTTCTACACAGACAAACGAAAGATTTTTATATAGCCAGATAATCAGTCAGTTTCTACACAGACAAACGGACACGGAAGATTTTTATATAGCCAGATAATCAGTCAGTTTCTACACAGACAAACGGACACGGAAGATTTTTATATAGCCAGATAATCCGTCAGTTTCTACACAGACAAACGGAAGATTTTTATATAGCCAGATAATCAGTCAGTTTCTACACAGACAAACGGAAGATTTTTATATAGCCAGATAATCAGTCAGTTTCTACACAGACAAACGGAAGATTTTTATATAGCCAGATCATCAGTCAGTTTCTACACAGACAAACGGAAGATTTTTATATAGCCAGATAATCAGTCAGTTTCTACACAGACAAACGGAAGATTTTTATATAGCCAGATAATCAGTCAGTTTCTACACAGACAAACGGAAGATTTGTATATAGCCAGATAATCAGTCGGTTTCTACACAGACAAACGGAAGATTTTTATATAGCCAGATAATCAGTCAGTTTCTACACAGACAAACGGACACGGAAGATTTTTATATAGCCAGATAATCAGTCAGTTTCTACACAGACAAACGGAAGATTTTTATATAGCCAGATAATCAGTCGGTTTCTACACAGACAAACGGAAGATTTTTATATAGCCAGATAATCAGTCAGTTTCTACACAGACAAACGGAAGATTTTTATATAGCCAGATAATCAGTCAGTTTCTACACAGACAAACGGACACGGAAGATTTTTATATAGCCAGATAATCAGTCAGTTTCTACACAGACAAACGGAAGATTTTTATATAGCCAGATAATCAGTCAGTTTCTACACAGACAAACGGAAGATTTTTATATAGCCAGATAATCAGTCGGTTTCTACACAGACAAACGGACACGGAAGATTTTTATATAGCCAGATAATCAGTCAGTTTCTACACAGACAAACGGAAGATTTTTATATAGCCAGATAATCAGTCAGTTTCTACACAGACAAACGGAAGATTTTTATATAGCCAGATAATCAGTCAGTTTCTACACAGACAAACGGAAGATTTTTATATAGCCAGATAATCAGTCAGTTTCTACACAGACAAACGGAAGATTTTTATATAGCCAGATAATCAGACGGTTTCTACACAGACAAACGGAAGATTTTTATATAGCCAGATCATCAGTCGGTTTCTACACAGACAAACGGAAGATTTTTATATAGCCAGATAATCAGTCAGTTTCTACACAGACAAACGGAAGATTTTTATATAGCCAGATAATCAGTCAGTTTCTACACAGACAAACGGACACGGAAGATTTTTATATAGCCAGATAATCAGTCAGTTTCTACACAGACAAACGGACACGGAAGATTTTTATATAGCCAGATCATCAGTCGGTTTCTACACAGACAAACGGACACGGAAGATTTTTATATAGCCAGATAATCAGTCAGTTTCTACACAGACAAACGGAAGATTTTTATATAGCCAGATCATCAGTCAGTTTCTACACAGACAAACGGAAGATTTTTATATAGCCAGATAATCAGTCGGTTTCTACACAGACAAACGGAAGATTTTTATATAGCCAGATAATCAGTCAGTTTCTACACAGACAAACGGAAGATTTTTATATAGCCAGATAATCAGTCAGTTTCTACACAGACAAACGGAAGATTTTTATATAGCCAGATAATCAGTCGGTTTCTACACAGACAAACGGAAGATTTTTATATAGCCAGATCATCAGTCAGTTTCTACACAGACAAACGGACACGGAAGATTTGTATATAGCCAGATAATCAGTCAGTTTCTACACAGACAAACGGCCAAACTGATTACAGGCTTGTGTCAGATCTGATACTTTATACAAAACATATCACTGATATTTTTTCCTGCAAGAAGCTGATCATAAATTAAACTGTGATTATTTCCTTTTTCAAGATTTTTTTTTTTTTATTTCACAAGATTTTTTTTTAATCATTTATTTTATTTAAGATATCTTTCATATAGCATGCTGATAATTTGTTTAAAACTGTCCGGTCAGCAGGACATTTTGTTAACATGCAACCTTACAATTTAAAATGAAAAACAAACAATACAAAATTTAACCCTCTGGCAGCGGAATGTCAGAAAAGCAAAATGTGCAAAGACACTTTTCATCAGCCATGCCTGGTCAGATGAACTGTGTAAATGTTTCCTCTCATATTTTCTGGCAAAGCCATAATGTGTTCAGATGTCTGACTGCCATTTATACATAGCTTTATGCTAAATGAAGCCTACAGGCTCATCTCTTCCTCCCCCTCACCTGCTTCCATTCCTCTGATAAATGGGCTGTATAAATGCACCATACTCTTTCTGACCTTTGCCCTCTGACCTCATGTGCTTCGACCTTTGTCCTTTTCCATTTGTCTTAAGAAAACAATAGTCTCCAAATTGATATGAAGTCTCTGGAGCTGTTACTACACATTTTCTTATTTTTCTTTTAATTCCACTGAACATCTTTCATTTCACAAACATTAAGCTTATTCTATAATTTTTTTTAAATAATACTTTTCACATTGGATTGGAGAATCAAAGCCTTAGGTGAAAGGCGAGTGTATTACCATTGCGCCACCAGATATCCATTAAGGGTGTATGCCACCTTACAAAAGAGTTCCACAACAACATAACCTATTGCAGTTTTGTTTCATGAAGGGATCATACATTAGAAAAGTACAAACTATCCGATAAAATTTTATTTATCATTTGATTAATGTTTCTAAGGGAGATAACTCTAAAATAATTCCCCACAATAATGTTTAAGCTAATCTCGTTACTACCTTATATATGATAACCTGAACTCTACGAGGAAATACATCACCTTTCTACGATACTCAGTGTGAACAAACTTTAATCAGATCACGATAGCTCTGTAGTCTACATTCGCCAGCTCAGGTGTGCTTAAAAAAACATGGGAGGACTGATTGCTTACCATTTTACTGGTAGAACCTGCTGGCATGATTAGATGGATATACATCAAACAAAATAATCCCCAAATAAGTTATTTCAAGAAATTCTCAGCCAGCTTCCCTGCCATTTTAGTGGCAGAACCTACTGGGATGGTTTGGATATTCCTGGGGAACAAGCACTATTGTTGAAAAGAGATTTATCATAAACACCCCAATTTGACTCCAATTTTATACGCAGATTAAACGAAATGTTAGACAAAACCAACTTTATATCGGAAAACTATTGCTATCAAGATTATTAGAAAAGACATATCTTGGACTAAAAAATAATTCACACAAGAATGTTTTAACGAAAAACATAATTCAGATAAATATAAGTAATAGTTAGCAACATTAGACGGCAGGGTCCCGGAAGGCACCATGAGAGGGGCAGAAGGCTGAAACTATTGGAGAGATAAGGAAACACTCTAACAGACAGTCTCCTATCAGTCGCCTAGATAATTACATCCACAGGGAATATACAGAAATATACAGGAATATACAGGGATATACAGGAATATACAGGGATATACAGGGATATACAGGGATATACAGGAATATACAGGGATATACAGGGATATACAGGAATATACAGGGATATACAGGAATATACAGGGAATATACAGGAATATACAGGAATATACAGGGAACATACAGGGATATACAGGATATACAGGGATATACAGGAATATACAGGGATATACAGGAATATACAGTAATATACAGGAATATACAGGGAATATACAGGGATATACAGGATATACAGGGATATACAGGGATATACAGGAATAAACAGGGATATACAGGGATATACAGGAATATACAGGGATATACAGGAATATACAGGGAATATACAGGGATATACAGGAATATACAGGGATATACAGGGATATACAGGGATATACAGGAATATACAGGGATATACAGGAATAAACAGGGATATACAGGAATATACAGGGATATACAGGGATATACAGGAATATACAGGGAATACTCAGTACAGATTGTAAGTATGTAAAGTAATATATGGCTAGATCCTTTGTGGTTTCTTTGATGTTCTCTAATTCTGAATTGGAAAATATAGGTCAAACTTTGGAAAATATAGGTCAAATTGGAAAATATAGGTCAAACTTTGGAAAATATAGGTCAAATTGGAAAATATAGGTCAAACTTTGGAAAAATATAGGTCAAACTGGAAAATATAGGTCAAACTTTGGAAAAATAAAGGTCAAACAGAAAACATAGGTCAAACTTTGGAAAATAAAGGATCAACTTTCAATTGGGAATGGCCGGGGGTCCAATAATTATAAACTCACTAGATACCATTTAGCAAGTTATTTTGTGGGTGAAGAATTCTACAATTTTCCTCTTAAATGAAAGAATAAAATGTTAATGAATCAAAATTTCACAATCTGGCTATAAGAGGATATCTATTTATTGTGAATATTGGTCTAGATATTGAATTACGAACTGTTTAAGACTGTCGATAAAACTGTTAGATGTAACAGAAATAGATGATAAGAGGAGTCTGCAGGCCGGCCAATGATGACAGTCTATTTCACGGTTAATATTTACATTTAATCGCAGTCTATTTCACGGATAATATTGACCTTTAATCGCAGTCTATTTCACGGATAATATTGACCTTTAATCGCAGTCTATTTCACAGATAATATTTACCTTTATTCACAGTCTATTTCACGGATAATATTTACCTTTATTCACAGTCTATTTCACGGATAATATTTACCTTTAATCGCAGTTTATTTCACGGATAATATTTAACTTTAATCGTAGTTTATTTCACAGATAATATTTACTTTTAATCGCAGTCTATTTCACAGATAATATTTACCTTTAATCGCAGTTTATTTCACGGTTAATATTTACATTTAATCGCAGTCTATTTCACGGTTAATATTTACTTTTAATCGCAGTCTATTTCATGGATAATATTTACCTTTAATCGTAGTTTATTTCACAGATAATATTTACCTTTAATCGCAGTTTATTTCACGGTTAATATTTACATTTAATCGCAGTCTATTTCACGGTTAATATTTACTTTTAATCGCAGTCTATTTCATGGATAATATTTACCTTTAATCGTAGTTTATTTCACAGATAATATTTACCTTTAATCGCAGTTTATTTCACGGTTAATATTTACATTTAATCGCAGTCTATTTCACGGTTAACCTGTGTCCTAATACTTTCAAATTTTTATGACCACATAAATGGCCTAAAAAATAGCAAAATATATCATCTTTGCGAAATAACCCACTGGCTATAGAATAACTGACAAATTCCCTAAATAGATAGGGGTGGACCTATTACCGGGCATGGGCGTATTGCTGGATGAATACAGTACATACAACAGAACATACACTGTTCATATTTACAAAGGAACATACCTACAACCTATGTAATACTCGAGATACCGATTTTCTATCAAAGTGTCACTTGTAACTAGATACTGAGCTGCCTCACCAACAGGACAATCACTCTAGTATTCCAGGTTTGATGAATATGACTACAACAGCTGTTACTCCCGAGATCTAGGTAAGCTGTCAAACACAGCCACAAGTTTTACATAACAATCACATTGATCAAATTAAAATTTGTTATTCTACTCATCAAAATAAAATTGCTCCATTTTATCTATTTCAACCACACATCAAAATAAAATTTGTTATTTTATCCAATTCAATCACATTTGATCAAAATAAAATTTGTTATTTTATCCAATTCAACCACTCATCAAAATCAAATGGCTCCATTTTATCCAATTCAACAACTGATCAAATTGAAAATGCTCCATTTTATCCTTTTCAATGATAAATTAAATTGATAAAATCAACGCATTCAGGAAAGTGACTTCATACCTTTTTTCATGTGATCAAGGAATTAAACCCAGAACACCTTGGTGAAAGCTAAGATCGGGCAGGGAGATGGGGGGCTACATGGGGTGTACATGGGGTTTACATGGGGTTTACATGGGGTGAACATGGAGTGTACATGGGGTTTACATGGGGTGAACATGGGGTGAACATGGGGTTTACATGGGGTGAACATGGGGTGTACATGGGGTTTACATGGGGTATACATTGGGTATACATGGGGTTTACATGGGGTATACATGGGGTGAACATGGGGTGAACATGGGGTTTACATGGGGTATACATGGGGTGAACATGGGGTTTACATGGGGTATACATGGGGTTTACATGGGGTATACATGGGGTTTACATGGGGTATACATGGGGTTTACATGGGGTGAACATGGGGTTTACATGGGGTTTACATGGTGTTTACATGGGGTTTACATGGGGTGAACATGGGGTTTACATGGGGTTTACATGGGGTGAACATGGGGTTTACATGGGGTTTACATGGGGTGAACATGGGGTTTACATGGGGTTTACATGGGGTGTACATGGGGTTTACATGGGGTGAACATGGGGTTTACATGGGGTTTACATGGGGTGTACATGGGGTCTAGTTTGGGTCTATTTTGGGTGTACATGGGGCTACTTTGGGTGTACATGGGGTCTACATGGGGTCTACATGGGGTTTACATGGGGTGTACATGGGGTGTACATGGGGTCCACATGGGCTCTACTTTGGGTGTACATGGGGTCCACAAGGGGTGTACATGGGGTATACATGGGGTATACATGGGGTCTAGTTTGGGTCTACTTTGGGTGTACATTGGGTGTACATGGGGTCTACATGGGGTCTACTTTGGGTCTACTTTGGGTGTACATGGGGTGTACATGGGGTCTACATGGGGTCTGGTAAGAGTAAGAGGCTCCCTAAAGAGTGACAAGGGGCTGGCATGATAACATGGGTTCTATAAGAAGCTATAGTTAATAAAGCAAGGATTTTTGGGATTTTCAAGTCCATGGACTCCTGCTTTTCCTGGAGACTCAAATTATAAATACACACTTTATCTCTTAGTAATAGAACTCATCAAAATTCTGGAAATGGTGTTCAGGACTGTGCTTTAAAAATCCCACAAAAATTACCTAAAGACTAAGTCAACTGGAAAACGCAATGGTTAGCTAGATCAGGGCGGACTGCTTTACGAGAATCAAACGAGAATCAAAAAGAGTTTTAGGTGATCCTTCTGACAGATACATTATGTAATGGGTAGGTGGAGAAGGAATCAGGCATATAATTATATATAGAGAGATGAAGTGAGGTCAAAAGGTCAAAACATGATAATATAATAAGCAAATACTGTCATATCTTTTGAAGTGTGTAAGTTATTATTGCTGTTTGTGATCCCCCGCAGGAGAAGAATACAGGGCTATGTGATTAGGGATGAAGATGTGGATTTTGACAGCTTTAACAGATAACCCAATTTAATGGGTTGTTAACATCTGAAAAAACACCGTGAAATGACCCAGTTAATGCTTTACTAACTATGCCGACCTTCAGTCAGTGTTTGGAGGGGGAGAGACGACTACCCCTACATCACTATGGATAATTGAGATGGGGGTGGGGGTGGGGGGGTGGGGGGTGGTGGGGAGGCCAGCAGCTATGTTCTATAAAATCTGAAACACAATACCACCATCATCCACTTCAACAGATGTTAGTATTTGAATCTGAGGCTACCACATTTGGCACCACAACAGGTATATATACAGGTATCCATAAATGTTAACAGTGCTCCCCCTCGTCTCATCACAACGTCTCATCACAACGTCTCATCACATCTCATCACAACGTCTCATCACAACGTCTCCTCACCAACGTCTCATCACAACGTCTCACCACAACAGGTATATATACAGGTATCCATAAATGTTAACAGTGATCCTCCTCATCTCATCACAACGTCTCATCACCAACGTCTCATCACAACGTCTCATCACAACAGGTATATATACAGGTATCCATAAATGTTAACAGTGATCCTCCTCATCTCATCACAACGTCTCATCACCAACGTCTCACCACAACAGGTATATATACAGGTATCCATAAATGTTAACAGTGATCCTCCTCATCTCATCACAACGTCTCATCACAACAGGTATATATACAGGTATCCATAAATGTTAACAGTGCTCATCACAACGTCTCATCACAACGTCTCACCACAACAGGTATATATACAGGTATCCATAAATGTTAACAGTGATCCTCCTCATCTCATCACAACGTCTCATCACCAACGTCTCACCACAACAGGTATATATACAGGTATCCATAAATGTTAACAGTGATCCTCCTCATCTCATCACAACGTCTCATCACAACAGGTATATATACAGGTATCCATAAATGTTAACAGTGATCCTCCTCATCTCATCACAACGTCTCATCACAACGTCTCATCACAACAGGTATATATACAGGTATCCATAAATGTTAACAGTGCTCATCACAACGTCTCATCACAACGTCTCATCACAACGTCTCATCACCAACGTCTCATCACAACGTCTCATCACCAACGTCTCATCACAACGTCTCATCACCAACGTCTCATCACAACGTCTCATCACTAACGTCTCATCACAACGTCTCATCACAACGTCTCATCACCAACGTCTCATCACAACGTCATCTCTCTCCACATTCTCCCCATATCTGATTCCTTCCCTTCAAATCTCACTTTCATTCTCTTTTAACTTTAGTTTAGGGGCCGCGGTGGCCGAGTGGTTAAGGTGTTCCGACACTTTACCACTAGCCTTCCACCACTGGGTTGCGAGTTCGAAACCTACGTGGGGCAGTTGCCAGGTACTGACCGTAGGCCGGTGGTTTTTCTCCGGGTACTCCGGCTTTCCTCCACCTACAAAACCTGGCACGTCCTTAAATGACCCTGGCTGTTAATAGGACGTTAAACAAAACAAACCAAACCTTTAGTTTTTCTCATTCTCCAATTCCTTCCCTCTCCTCCTGTTTCCCTCTTCACTTACTTCAATTTCCCCCGATTCCCTCCCCTTCCATTTCCCTCTTTTCTGATTTCCTCTAACTTCAGTTTCCCTCACTCCCAGATTCCTTCCTCATCCATTTCCCTCTCCCTTTAATATGTTTAATCTCCTTATCATAAGTAAATCTCTTTTTAAAGCCATTTTGAATCACAAATAAAACTCTATTTAACTAAAAAGTAAAATTAACACAATATCATAGTTACCTTGCTGCGTTTTTTGCGGAGCGAATACGGACGCACATTGCTATCTTCCCCGTGGTCCTCCGAATCACGTCCCATACATGAACACAACTTGATGAGAGAAATCTTCCTCTTCACTTTTTTGTGGTGCCCCATTCGTAATTCCATATCATGACAATTCGACATTGAGTATCAGTAGAACTGGCTTTTACCAGGTCAAATGTGATATCAAAAATGTGATAACGTCCAGGAACGTATTTAATTAATCCACATAGGTCAGAAAGTACGCTGTAATCACAAACAAACTTCAGAACGGTGGCCGCTTTACTCACTGGCGTATAAATCGTGGCTAGTTAACCAAGTTATATGCAAATTAACACATAATTCAACTTCCTTGATGAAAATGTTATCACATTTGTACTCCAAAACATCCTGGGAAATGTTTAATAACCTGCACCAAACAAATGGGTGATTTCTACATCTGTTTTTCCTTGAGCACTAGAATCCTTTCATGGCTTTCTCCACTACAATGTAACATATCTCCTCCAAACAAAAGTCGACATGATTTAGCAAACGTTTTCAGGAGAGTTACTTAAATTTCATAAACAGTATCCTCTTTTTGTATCGGATTTCACCTGTATAAATTTTTCAGACATTGCACAAAAAAGCCTCACTGATAAGATAAGCGTTATCGTGCTGGATATGTCAAAACTTTCCTTATGTTTTGTAAGAGCTAGAAGTATATTCTATTTCAAAGCATATTACACACTTCAATAGCAACCTAGATATTCCCACACTGAAAAAACCTACTTACATTGGTCCTATAATACCCTTGTACATCTCCAACCATTCAAATCAAATCTCCTCCAGGGTCAAAGGTCAGGCAACTTTACTCTCTAGGTCAGAGGTCATGAGGTCTGGAGGCCTTATCTAGATAAACCCCTGCTGATCAGGTTGTTAGATCAAGTCCTCAAAGTTGAGCCAGAAATGAAATTTTCCGAATGGATCCACGGAAAGATATAAGATTTTCCAGGAATAAATTTTTTCCAGATTTTCCTGATTGCAGATTTCTTTCCAGTCTTAAATGTTTCTAGATATTTTCGTAATTGCAAACAACACAGGTTTTCTCAGCCAGATTTTCTTTAAAACTCTGATCTTTCCCAGGACTTCGACAATGGGATTAGAATATTCAAGAATTTCACTTTCCGTGAAGTTTTTCCAAATGCTTCCAACTGAAATCCTCAAATTTGCTCCTGTAACTGTTAAGTGTTTCATAGAACATCCTCAATCAGTTCCAACATTCTCATACACTTGTTTGAAATTTTCAGAGAAAAGCTTATATGTCTCACCAAAATGACTATTTTTGTTGAATTCCTAATGACCTCAGATCACCTGAGATTCCTGGATGTTGACCCGGTGTTGATGGGAGAATATCCTGAGAGGTTTTCCACACTGGTGTTTGACCTGATGTGAAAATGAGTTTCATGGCTGTTACTGATAAATTAAAACATTTCAAGCAGGAATATTTCCACAAAGCATCACAACTACATTCATAATATTTCAAACACTAACAGACTCAATAACGAAAATCTCAAAGATGGCTGAGTGATGCTACATATTCTGTTTACCAGGATTATTTTAGATTTAGGTTATTTAGCATAAAGAACCCTAAGATGGTTGTTCTTGTGAACCGTTTAGACAGGTTTTTATATATGAAGATCCCATCCTTCGTTATATCTGGGATTGAGTTATCTCCCTTAATGCTACCGCAGTTTTGCGGATGATTTGTGATGAGAGTTACTTCCTTCGTGCTATAACATGCTCTCACATTTTATAACTATGATGATTTTATGATTTGAAATAGGGTTGCTTCCGTTTATGATTGATATTTTACTGCATAATATGTTTATTATTTGTGATAAAGTAACTTCTCTTTATGATATACATCAAACCTCCTATTATGTTTAAGATTTGTGATAGAGTTACTTCCCTTAGGTAAGAAACATCATGAGATATTATTTTTTCCATTAAATTCTCCTTCTAAATCCCCAGGCAAATTATACCATAAATATGTTATTTTCAATGTAAAGACAAGTTTATTTTGTGTTACGAAAGAGATACTGAAGGTAGGATACAGCCTTAACCTAGTAAACCTTCCCTACCTTAACCACAGGCCTGCCTAACTGGAGTCTGGCGTCTGTGTACTCTACTCAAACTATCTATAACTAGATAGGCCGTCCCATAATAAATATACCTAACAATACCTACTGACCTTAATCTTACAACCTCATCCATACAATAGCCCCTCATATAGATTACAAACACAGTGATGACCCTTATAACAAACTCTTGAGTGAGCATGATTATGCAATATGTATCTGAGCTCCCATCAGGGCTGTAGATAGATATTCCGTCTGTGCTTGGGATTTTTATGACATTTGTTTGTGAGAGTAACATCATGAATTTGTGAGAAAACAACACATTTTTCTCATTCAAATTAATGAAATAACAATCAATATCTGTTCAGAGAGCAGATAACTTTGTATTACTAAAAATATAGAATATATATAATTATGACTTGTACTCTGTTACCAGTCAATATACTAATAACAGTCATCTGAGTCGGCTGCTACAGTAACATCTGACCGGGCCGTGACAGTCACATCTGACCAGGCCGTGACAGTCACATCTGACTAGGCTGCGACAGTACCTGCGACAGTCACATCTGACTGGGCCGCGACAGTCACATCTGACCGGGCCGTGACAGTCACATCTGACTGGGTCGTGACAGTCACATCTGACCGGGCCGCGACAGTCACATCTGACCGGGCCCCGACAGTCACATCTGACCAGGTCGTGACAGTCACATCTGACTGGGCCGTGACAGTCACATCTGACCGGGCCGTGACAGTCACATCTGACTGGACCGTGACAGTCACACCTGACTGGGTCGTGACAGTCACATCTGACTGGGCCGCGACAGTCACATCTGACCGGGCCGTGACAGTCACATCTGACCGGGCCACGACAGTCACAACTGACTGGACCGCGACAGTCACTTCTGACCGGGCCGTGACAGTCACACCTGACCGGGCCGCGACAGTCATATCTGACTGGGCCGTGACTCTGACTAGGCCGTGACAGTCACATCTGACTTGGCCGTGACTCTGACTAGGCCGCGACAGTCACATCTGACCGGGCCGTGACAGTCACACCTGACCGGGTCGCGACAGTCACATCTGATCAGCACATCAATTTAACAGGATGTCATGTCCAATCATATCTACTTTGATGCCTCTGCAGGGGATCCAACCCATGACCACTGGTTCCTAGCCTTATACTCAATAGATCAATTAAACACAAGTAGACATTTTAACAACGTCAAGGCAGAAGATCTTTTCAGTGATATGAAAAATGAAAATCACTAAATTAACACCCAGATACTAGTTATTAAATAACAATTTAAATGTTTAAAAGATGTGAATAAAAAAAGCCACCCTTTTTTTGTATCTACTGAGTGTGTCAAACACACGTCCTGGTCATAGCACCGAAGATGATACCAACATGCCAGCGTTGTATATAGAAGTGAGATCGTTTTTTTGCCAGCTGAGTCAGGACAGGTGACTAGAATCCCAGTCAGGAGCTGATAAGATGACACATATTTTCAACTAAATCAATACCAGTATTCAAACATAGCTTGCACTTAACTAAAATTGTATTTCGGATAAATTCACTAGCTTCAAAGGACCTTGTTAGAGGACTATATGTATCGACTAACCACCCGGTGGTCTTCTCACTGTATCAACAATTCTATCTCCATTGCTAAAAGAGTTCTCCCCAACATTATGCATGCACTGTCAATGTTAAGCATACATACAACCCAGATCAATAGAGTCAACACAAAAATCACAGTCACCCAAGGTCTTGACACTTACATGAACAAGACATTATTTTGGGTAGCAGTGTAAATACAGGTGTTCGTATTATAGAAGTTCGTTAATAGGTAAATTTAATGCTTACTTTGTTAATTTATAAGAAACTCCATTATATGCATCAACTGTATTGGGGTTTTTGAACATGTCATATTCACGTATAAATTAATGACTTTACTTTTTATTAAGCGTTGACCTCCATCAGAATTAATAAATCAAGGATTACTGAGTTATTAAAAAATAGAGTTATCTCCCTTTAAATAGATTGACATCAAAAATATCTTCCACTTCAGAATCACTTTAACTACTAATTTGTACTGAAGATATAATTAACTTCAATATTTAATTCTTACCATGCTTCATAATAAAGAACTCTTTTGGACTGGAGATGCAATAAGGTAGTATAAAGCCTTAAGTCTAAAATCAGTAAATTCATTATTTCTATAATATATCTTAGCAAAGCTATTCCTTTTAGATTTCTTCAGTAATGATTTGAACACAATTTTCTCCATCTAAATATAATTATATCATATTCTGAATCATCTTCACATTCCAAACCATTTTGTATGTCAAAATTTGAAGACAAATCCCCCTCCAAAAACATTGATGTTTGTTATGCACATTGTTTAATCCCCACCCTCTTTTGTTTCTTTAAATGTTTATGGAATTATTTGATATCGAAATGTCAAATTCAGAAACAATAACTGATTCATTCTTTTTTTTTTTCCAACAGGTCTGCCTCGAGTAATTTATATCATTTAATGATTCAGCCTGACGGATAATGAACTGTTTATTTCCAGTCTAACAAAACCAAGCTGTATCCTGTACTAGGCTACAGAGAATTCTTTCTCTTTTCTCTCATACAATTCATTGCTTCACAGGTTTATGAAGTAAACACATCTAGGCTATTTTAAGCAATCCATTTGCATAACTTATTATTACGATAAAATCTCGGAATAGCAGAAATCATATTTACGAATTGTAAGACAACAAACATCTTTCAAACCAGAAGCACATGGGATAACCGAAAATAAAAGAGGCACTTAGCTTTAAACTGCAGCAAAATTGACGATGAATTTTTTTATAGATTTTTTGTTTTAAATGCATGGCATTCATTACCATGGGCTATAAACATGTGTGTTATCCAATCTACTGTAAATTTACACCAAGCCTACAGAAGAATTTCAGCTGTTCTTTCAGGAAGTCAAAATAAAAAAAAAATCATTCAAAATCTAAACTTGTACCCAACATTTTACCTATTTGCTCTGATATTAAAATTTTTATATCAAATTATGTTCTTAACTTCACGAAACATCCGATATCCAATTATGACTTCAAACCTGACGCAGCTTTAGACAAAATAATAACTTTAACAACAAACATGAACTTTAATTTCAATGGAGACACAAATATTTCTCCAAAGAATTTATCAAAATGTAGTAAAATATTACTCTTTTGTTATAACCGGTTCTATGTATATCAAAACTTTTAAAGAGAACAAACATTTTTACCTTATTCAGTGCCCAGTCATGGCAGCTGTTTAGAGGACAGATTATCTTTATATATCAGAACCTGTCTAAACCGACTTGTATTTTATCTGTATTTGAAAATAATTTAATAAATTAAAACCTGTCTAAACCGACTTGTATTTTATCTGTATTTGAAAATAATTTAATAAATTAAAACCTGTCTAAACCGACTTGTATTTTATCTGTATTTGAAAATAATTTACTAAATTAAAACCTGTCTAAAGCGGACTATAATTATATTTACAACAGAAATAACAATTTAATACATTAAAACCTGTCTAAAGCGGACTATAATTATATTTACAACAGAAATAACAATTTAATACATTAAAACCTGTCTAAAGCGGACTATAATTCTATTTACAACAGAAATAACAATTTAATACATTAAAACCTGTCTAAAGCGGACTATAATTATATTTACAACAGAAATAACAATTTATTACATTAAAACCTGTCTAAAGCGGACTTTAATTATATTTACAATAGAAATAACAATTTAATACATTAAAACCTGTCTAAAGCAGACTTTAATTATATTTACAATAGAAATAACAATACATCAAAACCTGTCTAAAGTGGACTATAATTATATTTACAATAGAAATAACAATTTACTAAATTAAAACCTGTCTAAAGCGGACTATAATTATATTTACAACAGAAATAACAATTTAATACATTAAAACCTGTCTAAAGCGGACTATAATTATATTTACAACAGAAATAACAATTTAATACATTAAAACCTGTCTAAAGCGGACTATAATTCTATTTACAACAGAAATAACAATTTAATACATTAAAACCTGTCTAAAGCGGACTATAATTATATTTACAACAGAAATAACAATTTATTACATTAAAACCTGTCTAAAGCGGACTTTAATTATATTTACAATAGAAATAACAATTTAATACATTAAAACCTGTCTAAAGCAGACTTTAATTATATTTACAATAGAAATAACAATTTACTAAATTAAAACCTGTCTAAAGCGGACTATAATTATATTTACAACAGAAATAACAATTTATTACATTAAAACCTGTCTAAAGCGGACTTTAATTATATTTACAATAGAAATAACAATTTAATACATTAAAACCTGTCTAAAGCAGACTTTAATTATATTTACAATAGAAATAACAATACATCAAAACCTGTCTAAAGCGGACTATAATTATATTTACAACAGAAATAACAATTTAATACATTAAAACCTGTCTAAAGCGGACTATAATTATATTTACAACAGAAATAACAATACATTAAAACCTGTCTAAAGCGGACTATAATTATATTTACAACAGAAATAACAATTTAATACATTAAAACCTGTCTAAAGCGGACTATAATTATATTTACAACAGAAATAACAATTTAATACATTAAAACCTGTCTAAAGCGGACTATAATTATATTTACAACAGAAATAACAATACATTAAAACCTGTCTAAACCAGATTATTTTTGCGATAGATATAACAATTTAATATATCAAAACCTGTCTAAACTGGACAGGTAAATTAGTTTTTGCAACAGATGGATATAATGATTTCATAAAAAATGTAAGAAAATAATAAATTCATACTTCTTATTCACATAAGTATGGCCATCATGACCCTATATATTTTTAACACAAATATTTGTTTACCTAGAAACAGCAGGAATGAAAAGCAGCGAAAATTCTATGAAGAGATCCGGACGACGTTGAAAAGCCTCCAGACAACAGTTAGCATTGAGCAGCAGACATCTGTAAAATGCGTGGAGTGTAGATTTTTGTCCACAATTAACTACTGTAGTTCCGTAGTCAGAAACACATTAGGACACTTCATCGGGAACACTATAATATTGTTAAAATTCTTTGGGGTGAACAAGACTTGTAAAAAAAAAAATACCTATCATCGAAACAAAAATCCTTGTCTGAAACTTCCTCCACGGTTCTTCTCTACATTCACAATCATTAGTACATGGTTTCCCTGTAATATTTTCCTCCGAAGAATGAACAAAACTTTCCAAGCACACACGGTAAGAAATTTATTCCCAGGTCCTCTAACTGGTATCCTGAGGTATTCATATATCCAGTTATCTTTTCTGATAACTTTTCCTTCAATGAACTTCAAACTTCAAACACTCCATAGAAAAGACTGTAACTTAGTAATGGAAGAGCAAAGCTACTGTACAAAATTCTCTCCAGTATTTCTGTGTTCTTCCAAGAGCTTCGGGTCCGAGCTCGTTTATCAGATATACATAAATACTTTTAAATCAAATAAAGTGATGGTCAATTCTCCTTTTCGGTGGATTGTTTTTGTTATTTTCATCCTATCATCAAAACTGTGAAATAAGATATAGACAAATCCAAGTAGGATGAACAATTCTCAACCAACCCAGTCCGTAGTTGTTCTCAAGTATTTTTTGTAGAGCTCCGGAAATACTGACACAGAGAAATATTGACACAGACAATTCACAGCAGGTTTCTACAAATATCTTATCTGTAAACAATCGCGGAAATTTCACACAGACTAGGAAATATCGACTGATTATTCACAACTTTTGTCTACAACTCTGTATTTATAATTTTCCGAAGAAACTTGTCAGAAAATATTTACACACATTGAAAACAGTAATATCAACTTCCGCAGATATAGGACTTGTTCATAACTGTAGTCCACGGAATTTCACAGCTAGGAAATCATACACAGAGATTTCATTGATAGATATGCCAGTTGGTAGCATCTCCTTGCGACTTTTCGGCTTTGCTCCTGACATACATGCCACCTTGTGACAGATTTCTCCCTGCTTTTAGTGGCAGTCAGCCGTCCATGTCAGTCGAAGGTCCCGAGCCAATCAATACTAGTAATCAATCACCATATTTACCTGTACGACCAGACGACAGCTGTTTGTGACTTACCTACATACACCTGTAGATATATATATATGTATATACTGGTAAAGGATACAGTACAGTATATACGTCACAAAAAAAAAAAAAAAAAATGAACACCAAACCCAAAAACCATAAAAGAGAATAATTTCATATTTCATGAATAAAATTCCCCTGAAGGTCATTTTTTTTTAAAGAAGTTTTAATGAAAACATAAAAAGAACACCATCACAGGAATGAACACAAGTGAAGATTTTTTAGAGTAAGTTGTTGGTAGAGCAATACTTCATTAAAGGTATTAAGTAGCACTGCTCACGCCAGTGAACGCAACGGGGCACAAAAACGTTTAAACAGTCCGAGAACAACAACCCATTATACGCCCATAATTTACCTGGTCAAATCCACCCTAACACAACAAGTTGACATCAATTTCTTATACAGTGTAATTTTAGAATCACTCAAATTTAAAAACCAGAATATGAAAATGTTACAGTCACGAGAAGGTAGAACATGGACCGGAGAAGCTGGCACTATCAACACATCTTCAAACTCTCTAATAATTATTCACGTTCGAAATGAGTTATTCAGTGGGTCGTCATCAACCCATCAAGACGTGAATGTCAGAACCGCAGAATGCAAAAACTGAGTATTTTGGCAGTATGCTTTTTCTCCGGTTCAATTGAAATCGTCAGTCTGGTCCAGTTCAATGGAAATCGTCAGTCTGGTCCAGTTCAATGGAAATTCGTCAGTCAGGTATGGTTCAATGGAAATTCGTCAATCTGGTCCAGTTCAATGGAAATCGTCAATCTGGTCCGGTTCAATGGAAATCGTCAATCTGGTCCGGTTCAATGGAATAAGTCAGTTTGGTCCGATTTAATAGAAATCTTCAGTCAGGTATCAAAATGGTTTTATGTATACTACCAGATATGTAATACATTCAAACTTCCCTCAACAGATGAAACAAGTTTTGTATTTTTGTATTAGCACATCATGTAATTACTCTCAACATCAAAGACAATGTATTTACTTTAGATGGATTAGCTTGAAAATATTTCTTAAAGTATGAATTTTCCAAAAATATTTCATATCCTCCCTGGCCCCTATTCATAATTACCTCCCCTTTCTCTTCCATGTTTCATGTCTGTTCCTCCCTTAAGCCCCCCCCCCCCCCCCCCCAAAAAAAAAAAACAACAAAAACAAACAAACAAAAAAACAAACACAAACACACACACAATAGCTACATAATGTTGAGTAATTCTAATCATTGAGACCAACGAAAATCATGGTACACAAAAGAGTTCCAGTTACTGTTCAAGGTCACCGGAAATATCCTGTTCCAGCTTCTGTATCCAGTGTATATTGTATAGACTCCTAGGCTTGTTAAAGTCACCCTAAAACACTGACTCTATCTTCATCCAAGATCATCAGGCATATTTTACGAATTACAGCTTTAAAGCAGACATATTGGATGTTAATAAAAATTAAGTTACTTGGCTACTCTAATAATCAGAACAGGGCAGCTATCTGATAAAATTCAGAAACCACAAGACATATATAATTAGAAAGATGGAGTAATATCCAACAGCTGATATGACGTTATGGATAAAATTATCTTCACTTATCACTTTCTTCAGAATCCTAACACATCAAAATGCATTACAATCAAAATATTTTCTGATAAAGTTTACTGGCCTAATTTATTTTTATCATTTCCTTCAAAACCTCATCACATAAATCATCTTATTTCTACACATAAAATACTCCCAGTCTTCAAACTGTATTGTTCTTATCTAGATGTGAGTCAAAAAATTAATTTTTCTTATCTACATGCTTCCTTCATTTCTAAAACATTGTTAACATTTTTTTTCTAGAAATTTATTTTAAATTGAAATTTTATGAAATGCAAAAAGAAAACAAGAGATCCCAGAGGGATCTTGGCGCCCACCATTAAATGATCTTTATAGGTTCCATGTCAGATTGATCTTTTCTCTACTTTTCCCTTCCTCTAAGACTTACTAATCTGTGTAAATTCAGAAACAGCCCTCTATAGCTAGTACTTTTCAAACCAGGGGAACCTATTATATATAGAATTTAAGATTTAGCGATAATGGCTGTCTGTCGGCCATGTTGTTTTCGGATTGGTCCCAATATGCATAACTAGGCACCAAGAAAACCTACATATGAAATTTGAGAAAGATCCCTTCAGTGCTTTCTGAGAAATAGCGATAACAAACTTCAATTGTCAAAATCCAAGATGGCTGCCTGTCGACCATGTTGTTTTCCGATTGGTCTCAAATGCAATATGCATAACTAGGCAGCAAGGGGAACCTACATATGAAATTTGAGAATGATCCCTTCAGTACTTTCTCAGAAATAGCGATAACAAACTTCAATTGTCAAAATCCAAGATGGCTGCCTGTCGGCCATGTTGTTTTCTGATTGGTCTCAAAATGTCCCCGAGGGGAACCTACATATAAAATTTGGGAAAGATCCCTTCATTACTTTCTGAGAAATAGCGATAACAAACTTCAATTATCAATATCCAAGATGGCTGCCTGTCGGCCATGTTGTTTTCCGATTGGTCTCAAAATGCAATATGCATAACTAGGCACCAAGGGGAACCTACATGTGAAATTTGAGAAAGATCCCTTCAGTACTTTCTGAGAAATAGCGATAACAAACTTCAATTGTCAAAATCCAAGATGGCTGCCTGTCGGCCATGTTGTTTTCCGATTGGTCTCAAAATGCAATATGCATAACTAGGCACCAAGGGGAACCTACATGTAAAATTTAAGAAAGATCCCTTCAGTACTTTCTCAGAAATAGCGATAACAAACTTCAATTGTCAAAATCCAAGATGGCTGCCTGTCGGCCATATTGTTTTCCGATTGGTCTCAAAATGCAATATGCATAACTAGGCACCAAGGGGAACCTACATACGAAATTTGAGAAAGATCCCTTCAGTACTTTCTGAGGATTAGCGATAACAAACTTCAATTGTCAAAATCCAAGATGGCTGCCTGGCGGCCATGTTGTTTTCCGATTGGTCTCAAAATGCAATATGCATAACTAGGCAGCAAGGGGAACCTACATATGAAATTTGAGAAAGATCCCTTCAGTACTTTCTCAGAAATAGCGATAACAAACTTCAATTGTCAAAATCCAAGATGGCTGCCTGTCGGCCATGTTGCTTACCGATTGGTCTCAAAATGCAATATGCATAACTAGGCACCAAGGGGAACCTACATATGAAATTTGAGAAAGATCCCTTCTGTACTTTCTCAGAAATAGCGATAACGAACTTCAATTGTCAAAATCCAAGATGGCTGCCTGTCGGCCATGTTGTTTTCCGATTGGTCTCAAAATGCAATATGCATAACTAGGCACCAAGGGGAACCTACATATGAAATTTGAGAAAGATCCCTTCAGTGTTTCTGAGGATTAGCGATAACAAGAATTGTTTACGGACGGACGGAGGGACGGACGGACGACGGACCACGGACGCAGGGCGATTTGAATAGCCCACCATCTGATGATGGTGGGCTAAAAAAATCTAAAAATCATGAAATGGAAACTGTTCTGATTAGAGACAGGATGATCTAGTTGTGACACAGGGACATGTGACTGAAGGGCTGCCAGTTCAAATCTCCGCACGGGCACTGTGTCGTATCCTTGAACAAGATACTTCACTCTGTTGTGTTCCTGTCAATTCAGCTGTAAATGAGTATGTGGTTGGGGAGTACAAGCAATGATGTGTTTAAGCTGTTATTGCCAAAATGGCAGCTCCGACTGCATTGCTCCAGAGAGTTGAGAAGTCGTTATCTTGTTGTTAAAAGGTCAATAACTAGAGAGAATAATTGGTGGACCACTTTTGATCAGATGGCTATATTGTTGTGATATAGAACAGTATACAAAACTCTAAATTATCATTTACTATAAAAGTATTTTAATTCTTTTCTTTGAATCCTTTGTTTTTAAAAAATAAAAACAAACAGAATATAGGTTTAAGAAATTCAAATGATCTAGAATGCAATCTTTAATCTTTTATTAGATTACTCAGTCTATTTACCATCTTATATCAAACATCTCTATCACAACCGTATTAGAGATATATTTTTCATTTTAAGAGATATATTTTTCATTTTTAGAGATATATTTTTCATTTTAAGAGATAGTTAAATTTTTATTTTACAGATAAATCTATAATAATGGCATCTTGAGAGAAACATCATGGGAAATGTTTTAAACTGTATTTTTAACTTTTATATTTTTCTCACAGATATATATTTCAGGCAGATTCCAAATCTCCAAATTTCCCTCTAATACAGACACTCTCCGACGAGGTTTGAAGTACATCCACTGAAGTTCAACTACCCATTCTCAACCTTAACAGATAATTACCTGAGAGTAGTCATAAAAAATATTTATAGGATAGCTACAGAAAAAAAAGCCAGACGTAATTGAGAACCAATCATACATTATTATTAAGCAGAATGAAAACCAATAAAAACGACTACAGGAAATGTTTGTTGTCAAGAACCCAGAGAATCTCTAACCATAAATACAAAGATGAAAGTTTTACACAACAGTAAGATGCAGACAGACAGATGACTCCATCATTTTATTTTTAGATGTTTGAAATTTCCATAAATTGTACCGACTATTTCCTGTTTTGCTGGCAACAGAATACATTCAAAACCAATGAAACATTACGCATCATTTGCTTCAAATTAGAAATTCAATGTTTTGTATATTCAAATTACAGAGATGTTTAGAAGATTCAACTTTTGCCCATATTCCATCTGAATAAAATTTTTTGTAAATTCTTGAAATAGGAAACAAGTTTTCTGATTCTTGTTACAAATATACACTGTTGCAATTGTTTTTATGATTTTTTTTATACCAATTTTAAATATTTGTAAAATTCTGGAGATGATAACAAATTTTCTGTTTTTGTTATCTCAAAACTAAATATGTTTACAGAGATAATTATGTACTTTTTGTAATTCTGATTTCCAGCATTACATATTTCTGCAATTTCAACAACAAAAATAAAACTTGAAATAAAATCTAATTCATTATTACATAGTTTCAGTACAGTGAAACCTGACTTTACCGACCACTGTAAAGACAACCTCTAACATCCGACCATATCTACCCGCACACCAACAGGTCACATTTTCTTTGCCGACACTGACTTAACCGACACACTGTCATATCTGACGCATCGGCTCGGTCCAATAAATACAGACACTGACTAACCCCACACACTGTCATATCTGACACATCAACTCGGTCCAATAAAAGCACAGCAACAGGTCACACTTTCAATGTCGACACTGTCTAAACTGACACACTGTCTAAACTGACATACTGTCTTAACTGAAACATTGTCTAAACTGACACGCTGTCTAAACTGACACACTGTCTAAACTGACACACTGTCTAAACCGACACACTGTCATATCTGACACATTGACTCAGTCCCATACAGTGTCAGTAAACTCAGGTTTCACTTAAATCTGAACATAGAAATTCTTTATTTTATTTTTGAAAATGATGATCATCTTTCAGAATCAGCATCCATTTTTTTCTCCATATGGGTCAGTACATTGTAAGTCTAATTGGTAATTACTTGTCAGATGTTGATTAAATACTGAGGGAGATCTGAGGAGATATGATTACTATGGGCCCTCAGAGCTCACCAATACGTCCCTCCAGGATCAGGAAGTCTTAATTCAGATTAAAGTTCCTCTAAAAGAATTCTCAAAATGTAAATGAAATTTAATGAAAGTAGACTTAAGAATTAGGCAGTAATAAACATTTGATTACTAATCAGTATTCAACTAAAGACAAGGTCTCATTGTTCTATAAAACAAAGACTCAGAAACAATAAGTCACTGTAATACAATGTTTGGTCAGACAGAGTTATGTCCCTTTGGTTGTGTGATGGACAGTAAAGAGGGAAAACAGCATCATCTGTAAGGATATCTCCAGCCATTCCTGATTTACCTGTTTACACCATGTCATACATATATTGATAGAAGTTACTGGCAGAGAACAAAGGGGAGATAACTCTACCATCCTTACAGACTAGTAGAGGCACCACAAATGGGAGGTATGAATTGATGGTCGATTGAGTAAGACAAGATGGGAATGTAGTAGGATGAGGAAGCTGAATAAAAAGAGAGTGGGAATGAGGTTGGTATGGAGACAGTGAGAAGGATGGGAATGAGGTTGGTAGGAAGACAGTGAGAAGGATGGGAATGAGGTTGGTAGGGAGAAAGTGAGAAGGATGGAAATGAGGTTGGTAGGGAGAAAGTGGGAAGGAGAGTTGAAAGATACAAAGGGGATGGGATTGAGGTTGGAAAGGAGAGGTGGGATTGAGGTTGGAAATGAGAGGTGGGATTGAGGTTGGAAAGGAGAGGTGGGATTGAGGTTGGAAAGGAGAGGTGGGATTGAGGTTGGAAAGGGGCATGTGGGATTGAGGTTGGAATAGAGAAGGTGGGATTGAGGTTGGAAAGGAGTGAAGTATTAGATGGGATTGAGGTTGGCAACAAGAAAGGAGTGTTAAAGTAAGATATTATTTATTGTAGTGGTTTTTCTCTGCATTGTCCACCTGTATGATGGAGAATCACTTACCTTAGTAATCAGTTACCTCAGCAACCAGGGGTCACTCTCTGTTGCTTCATAACAGCAATTGTTCTTCACAAAATACCGAAACCTACCTTTGTCAAGAAATATACGACTGGAATAAAGCTTTTATAATCACCAAATAAATTATCATCCAACAATTTTAACCAATTCTATTTATTTTTTTTACCAGCAAACTCTTTTAACATTAAAGTAACCTCAGAACTCAACAGGTATCACAATGAATACTTATAGTATTACGTATGGAAATAATTACTGCTTGTAATTGATTAAATTCTCAATATAAAGCAATTGAAATCTATTGCAAAAGAAGTTGTGTTTTTTATTTTTTCATTTCTTATACATTTGGTTTCATTTCATTTTGTAAAGATTACACAACAAAATTTGGCATTTTGAAAATATTTCCAAAAATCATTAAGTTTAGCTATGTTTCTAGTCAAATATTTATGTCAACCTGTCAAGTTACATATAACAGTAGGTGGTCAAATGTTTTTTTTTATCCGTTTATTAAATTTGGAAGAAAATTTAATTATTCTGTCAAAAGAATCAAAATGAATACAAAAATAGTTGATCTTCGAAAAATTTAAGCTAGAACTATAGATGTTTAGTAATTCTACATTGACAAGTACATACCTGTAACCATTATAGTTACAAGATATACATAATATATATAAACACTTATTGTATTTAACTTTGGAGATAAGACCTAACAACCATTATTCATATATAAAGATAATTAGAATGAAATGAAAGGCAATTTCACCATCTACCGTTTTAATAAAACACAGACAAACACAAAACATAATACAAAGAGAGTGACCTACCTTGAGTCGCATCATTCTGCCATCAGGTGGCACTGTGGTGTGCGATTCCAATATGGTGGTTGTCTGTTTTTCCATCTTGGGCTGACTCAGTTTACGCACTGGTGTTGTCAGCCATTTTCTTAAAGAGAAAAAAAAATTAAATTTAATACTCAAATCTGTAACAATATATTGATTCAGGCTGAAGGCAGTTTCTGCAATTTTTTTTTTTTTTTTTATTATTATTGATTTTCAAAATCTGTGCAAGTCATCTTCAAAGTAGGACAGTTTCCACTATCAAGTCATTATGTCTTTAGGAACAGGGTCAGAGCTGGGGTCCAGTCCAATTATGTCTTACTTTTCTAGAACAGCTGTGAGTGTCAAAAATATCACACATTACATTTTGTATCATTACATTTTTACATATCATTATCCAATACGTTTTGCTGATGAAGATACCGCAGTGACTATTTCTGGTCTATTTATAGATAAGACATACTTGCCAACTTTTTAAAATTCTCATGGGGGAGAAAGTGCGTGAGCGACATTTTTTTGACCGGAAAACACATTTCACGCGCGACACATTTAGCAAACAAAAACTAAGGGGAGATAATTTGCTATTGGAAAATAAATTCCTTGCATGAACACTTAAGCTTCCTTCCCTCGCTGAAAAAAAGGGGGAAAAAACTTATTTCAAGCTTGGCCAATGATCTTTTTTATTCAAGTTTGGAAAGATAATTATATAAGCAACAAGTTACAAAAAAAAAAAAAAAAAAACTGCAAAATTACATCATTTTTAATTATTTATGGAAATGATTTAACTCACTGTTCACTCTAAATAAAAGTATTTACTTAGATATGTTATGAAAATTATGTGGTAAGATAGATGTCAGTCAATTAAATGCAAATTATCACAATGATATCACTTTCTATCAAGCTTTCTCTCCAGCAGTAAACTTCAAAAGAAAATACCTAAACTGTCACGATAAATATCTAGAGTACAATATAATATCTGAATGAAATTTCAAATGTTTCCTTTGGATTACAACAAAGACAATAATACAAAAAATAAAATAAAAAGGGCTGTACCAGCAGTTGTAATCACTATATAAGCTTAGGCTTACAACTCAGTACTTTGTAGGTGGGGACTGATACTTAAATTCAAAGTTTTAACATGACAGTATTATTTAGTTTAAGAAAGTGAGTATTTGTGGACATGTTTCTGTCTTTCAAAATGTGAATTGGGAAAGTTTCTGCCAAAATAAGTCTCTGCCAAATGACACGAAGTATGCTGATGCTACGGTGATTGAAACGACGTTACCTACCGGCAACCAGGCCTTCGGTCTATATGGTCGTTATTGTGAATTTATTTCCTTGTGCTAATTATCTTAAGATCAGCCAATGTTTAAATGTAGTTAACATTTCAAAAAGTAATCTGTCAAATTTGATACTCCGTTGATAACATTGCCAGTGTTGTTTTCACTTTTTCCATCCGAGATATACTGTCAAGTAGAGGTCGTTTATGCGCTTGACATCAAAGGCAGTATACGAAGCCATTTACAAGCGTTTAATCAACCATGACTGACCTGCTACAAAACCTTCACCACGCGTCCTCAGCTTAATTGGTTTTAATTAATTGTTTATTTATCGGGGTATTGACACCCTTGCAGCCAGTGAAGTGTCAGAATTTCGTTACGGTCTGTGAGCAGGTCTGAGGTCAGTTAACTGACCAATGCCCCACACATATGCCTTTCACCAGCCAGCAAGCGTTACCTGTCATAGGCCTAAGTGAATCTAACAAGATGAATAGGGGCTCCATACGGGGTTATCAAGACATATTCTCCAAAATCGGGAGAATACACTATGTTTTATCTATACGATCGGGAGACGGGGCAGGGTGTCTGGAATCGGGAAATTCCCGACTAAATCGGGAAAGTTGGCAAGTATGATAAGAGACCTCCATGTCAACTCCTGATCTATTTATAGATAGAGATACCCCAATGTCTATTACTGGTCTATTTATAGACAAAGACCCCCTCCTCCACCCCCCAACCTGTTTATTCCTCAGGTCTATATATAGACAAAGAGATATTCCCTTATTCCTGGTCTATATATAGACAAAGAGATATTCCCCCATGTCTTTTTCTGCCCTATTTATAGGTTCAGAAGTATATAAATATATATCGAAAGATTCCCATTTCACATCATGTACAGTTTGAAATTTATCAATATACAAGGTTCATAGTTGTATATTATTGTAAGAGAAATGTGTCTAAACATAAGTGCCCAAGTGTCATTCATACATGTCTGGTTCCGTACACAACATATAATCCTGTATGATATCAATCTTAAACATCAGGAATATTTTAAGAATACTTCAGCTCAAAGTGTTATAGCATCATGTCACTGTTCTATAAATAGTGAATCTCTATCAAAACTATAAACACCAAGACCTTTTACAAGGATAACATCTAATGTGTGTACCTCTCCTGTTTTACTTGGCTCTGTAAACACAACAAATATTTCTATACATGACAGATTTCTCCAAAGTAAATCTGAAGAAAGTGCTGGGGAGGCAGGACCTTGATAAGGTCTTCAAGCTGCCAATGTAGAACAGAAAGTTTGACATTCGATGAAAAGAAAATGAATTTCTACCAGAATTTGAGATATAATTTCAGTCAATGAAATCCCCTGAAATTATTCAGCTAAGTCATATCCTTGTGTACCCTTCACTATTTAACTAGCTCATTCTCTTCACTGATTCTATTCTACTTTTCATTTAATTAATCTTTCTTCCTTTCTTAAAGAAGAACATGTCACAGTTATTTAGCAGTTACACTACAGATCATTAATATAATATTATCATTAATATAGTGTTGAATTCTAGCTAATGATAAGGAATGGAGTGAGTGTTTGTATGCATGGAAAAATTTAACAGTAAATGTATTATGTACATACAGCTAAAAAAATCTTCAAACTATTTTTAAAAAATCAGAAAAAACAAAGGAAAAATTATTGTGTTTTTTTCGGCCAATCATGATCAAGATTAAGAATAAGTAGCTGGAAAGCATTTCTGATGAAGGAGAATTCATATGCTGTCAAACATTCCACTTCATAGTGGCTAAGAAAGTTCTCATAGACAGTATTACAGCTGGAAAGCATTTCTGATGAAGGAGAATTCATATGCTGTCAAACATTCCACTTCATAGTGGCTAAGAAAGTTCTCATAGACAGTATTACAGCTGGAAAGCATTTCTGATGAAGGAGAATTCATATGCTGTCAAACATTCCACTTCATAGTGGCTAAGAAAGTTCTCATAGACAGTATTACAGCTGGAAAGCATTTCTGATGAAGGAGAATTCATATGCTGTCAAACATTCCACTTCATAGTGGCTAAGAAAGTTCTCATAGACAGTATTACAGCTGGAAAGCATTTCTGATGAAGGAGAATTCATATGCTGTCAAACATTCCACTTCATAGTGGCTAAGAAAGTTCTCATAGACAGTATTACAGCTGGAAAGCATTTCTGATGAAGGAGAATTCATATGCTGTCAAACATTCCACTTCATAGTGGCTAAGAAAGTTCTCATAGACAGTATTACAGCTGGAAAGCATTTCTGAGGCAGTCTCGTCCAATCAGATACCAGGTAAAGAGGTGTGATGGTTACATGATCCAATCAAAATTAAGGTGATGGTTACATGATCCAATCAAACTTAAGGTGATGGTTACATGATCCAATCAAAATTAAGGTGATAGTTTCCAATGGCATCATCTGATCCAATCAGATATAAATGATTAGCAATGACTTATCAGCCAATCAGAATCTGGATAAGATCTTGTGATGTCATGAAAACCATTACTCAGCCAATCAGAATGGAAATATAAGCTTACCTGAAACTAGGTTTTCGTTTGCTCATTGGTGAAGCTGCATTAAGAGCAACCATTGAGGAGTTGGGACTAGCATCTCCAGACATTCCTAGTGTCTCTACAAGGAGGAGAAATTAAACAAAATATATATACACATTTCATATGTACACCTCAACAATAAGTTCAATGCTTACCAACTCTTTCTTTGGAAGATGGACCTATTTTTTACTCTAGTTTTAGATATGAACTAGATGTACACAGGGCTTTTTTTCTAACTGGTTTGGGAAAGGGCCTTTTGGTCTTATTTTGGGAAGAAAACTGGTGAAATGGGTAAGAGTTTTTCTAGAGTAAACTGCAAATTTGGGAATTTGGCTTAAATACGAAAAAATTCGAATTGGGAATGGGGCCTATTAACGACCCCAAAAAACCCTCAGAAAACGCCCTGGTACATCTTTTTTTCAAACTGTTTTATGACTTCATTGGTCCCCATTTGGTTGAACAGAAATCTACGAAAGCTTGAAATAATACTGATCCTACTCTTTACAAAACTGACCTTCGAGATCCATACTGCTCCTTGATCCCGGCCCCCGTACCACTGGTAGGGGTTTGAGAGTGGACAAGGGTACCAGCCCCTGACAGGGTTCCCCGTCCCCGGGGGGAGTTAGGGACTTAACCAGGCACCAGTTGGGTTCCCCTGGAGTAGGGTCCAGGATCTCCACTTGCTGTCCTCGTTGGATCGTCAGTTCCGAGTTGTTCGCTGCAGCATAATCCTCGATTACAATACTGATGTCGCCCTGTAACACAGAAATGTTGAATATATGTAATGTACTTATCCGCAAATCAGTTCCTGTTGACAAACTCTTTTTTTTAGATTTTATAGAATCGTGAATTTGAAAACTTACCAAATTCATTTACAAATAAGCTCTCCCGAATCTTCATAAATAAAACATACAAATTTATAACTACTAACATAAACACAACTCTATATCAGTACTGCTGAGAAATCCTATCGTAATGGGTGACAGAGAATTCCTACCCTCAAGGGTAACACAGAAATCTTACCCTCATGGGTAACAGAGAATTCCTACCCACAAGGGTAACAGAGAAATCCTATCCTCAAGGGTAACAGAAAATCCTATCCTCCTGGGTAACAGAGAAATCCTACCCTCATGGGTAACAGAGAAATCCTACCCTCATGGGTAACAGAGAAATACTACCCTCATGGGTAACAGAGAAATCCTACCCACATGGGTAACATGCAGAGAAATCCTACCCTCATGGGTAACAGAGAAATACTACCCACATGGGTAACAGAGAAATTCTACCCACATGGGTAACAGAGAAATCCTACCCACATGGGTAACAGAGAAATACTACCCTCATTGGTAACAGAGAAATACTACCCTCATGGGTAACAGAGAAATACTGCCCTCATGGGTAACAGAGAAATTCTACCCACATGGGTAACAGAGAAATCCTACCCTCATGGGTAACAGAGAAAATAAAACTCTAATTCCCATCCCCAGTTTGTACAAGTAAACTGGGGAGTGTTTCTGACAGAGAAAGTTTGTACAGGTAAACTGGGGAGTGTTTCTGACAGAGAAAGTCTGTACAGGTAAACCGGGGAGTGTTTCTGACAGAGAAAGTTTGTACAGGTAAACCGGGGAGTGTTTCTGACAGAGAAAGTTTGTAAAGAAAAACTGGGGAGTGTTTCTGACAGGAAGTTTGTACAGGTAAACTGGGGAGTGTTTCTGACAGAGAAAGTTTGTACAGGTAAACTGGGGAGTGTTTCTGACAGAGAAAGTTTGTACAGGTAAACCGGGGAGTATTTCTGACAGAGAAAGTTTGTACAGGTAAACTGGGGAGTGTTTCTGACAGGAAGTTTGTACAGGTAAACTGGGGCTCGAGTGTTTGACAGAGAAAGTTTGTAAAGGTAAACAGGGGAGTATTCCTGATAGAGAAAGTTTGTACAGAGATATGCATTTCTTTGGATTGTGAGGAACAGAATCATAAGCAATTCTAATTAACTTAACAAAAACATGATGAAACAGCTGCCTACAAAAGACTGAATAGTTTTGGTGCAGAAAATAAATTAAGATTTAAGAAAAAATGTTTTTGATGTGAAAGATTTCTTGGCTAGCTACAGAATTTCCAACACAGGACGAATAGTTAGCACTCGTTTACCTTGCCAATTTAACAGTAATTTTTCTTTTCTCTTACAAATGGTAGGTCTTATTAGACTCTGTGCCAACCCCAAACACCCCTCAACAGCCTAATGTCTTAAAGACCTTATCCCTCATCCCTCCCAAAACACCAAACCTTACATCTCACAGACCTCATCTCTCCCCAACACCAAACCTTATATCTCACAGACCTCATCCCTCCCAAAACACCAAACCTTACATCTCACAGACCTCATCTCTCCCCAACACCAAAACTTATATATCACAGACCTCATCTCTCCCCTACACCAAACCTTATATCTCACAGACCCCATCTCTCCCAAAACCCCAAACCTTATATATCACAGACCCCATCTCTCCCCAACCCCAAACCTTATATATCACAGACCCCATCTCTCCCCAACCCCAAACCTTATATCTCACAGACCCCATCTCTCCCCTACACCAAACCTTATATATCACAGACCTCATCTCTCCCCAACCCCAAACCTTATATATCACAGACCTCATCTCTCCCCAACACCAAACCTTATATATCACAGACCTCATCCCTCCCTTACACCAAACCTTATATATCACAGACCCCATCTCTCCCCAACACCAAACCTTACATCTCACAGACCTCATCTCTCCCCAACACCAAACCTTATATATCACAGACCTCATCTCTCCCCAACACCAAACCTTATATCTCACAGACCTCATCTCTCCCCAACACCAAACCTTATATATCACAGACCTCATCTCTCCTCTACACCAAACCTTATATATCACAGACCCCATCTCTCCCCTACACCAAACCTTATATATCACAGACCCCATCTCTCCCCTACACCAAACCTTATATATCACAGACCCCATCTCTCCCCTACACCAAACCTTACATCTCACAGACCTCATCTCTCCCCAACACCAAACCTTATATATCACAGACCTCATCTCTCCCCTACACCAAACCTTATATCTCACAGACCCCATCTCTCCCCAACACCAAACCTTATATATCACAGACCCCATCTCTCCCAAAACCCCAAACCTTATATATCACAGACCCCATCTCTCCCCAACCCCAAACCTTATATATCACAGACCCCATCTCTCCCCTACACCAAACCTTACATCTCACAGACCTCATCTCTCCCTAACACCAAACCTTATATATCACAGACCTCATCCCTCCCCAACACCAAACCTTACATCTCACAGACCTCATCCCTCCCCAACACCAAACCTTACATCTCACAGACCTCATCCCTCCCCAACACCAAACCTTACATCTCACAGACCTCATCCCTCCCCAACACCAAACCTTATATATCACAGACCTCATCTCTCCCAAAACACCAAACCTTATATATCACAGACCTCATCTCTCCCCAACCCCAAACCTTATATATCACAGACCCCATCTCTCCCCAACAGACAAAACTCCATGCTGTTAGTAGGAACTGTCCTTGTGATGACACAACTACAGGTGATAATTTCCAACAAAAAAAACAGTAATTGTAAAAATAAACACAAACTCATCAATTTGATTTCAACATCTTAAATATATTCCACTATGAGTATTACACCTTCTATTCAATGTATCTACATAAACTATTAGAAGTTACAGTAATCAACACGTGGTCTTTATGTACAGGTGCTTTTATAGACAGGTGAACTGTTTATACAGGTGGTGTTTATAGACAGGTGAACTGTATATACAGGTGGTTTTTATAGACAGGTGAAATGTTTCTAGACAGGTGTACTGTATATACAGGTGGTGTTTATAGAGAGGTGAACTCTATATACAGGTGGTGTTTATAGACAGGTGAACTATATATACAGGTGGTGTTTATAGAGAGGTGAACTCTATATACAGGTGGTGTTTATAGAGAGGTGAACTGTATATAAAGGTGGTGTTTAAAGCTAAGTGAACTGTATATACAGGTGGTGTTTATAGAGAGGTGAACTGTATATACAGGTGGTGTTTATAGACAGGTGAACTGTATATACAGGTGGTGTTTATAGACAGGTGAACTGTATATACAGGTGATGTTTATAGACAGTTGGTGTTTATAGACAGGTGAACTGTATATACAGGTGGTGTTTATAGAGAGGTGAACTGTATATACAGGTGGTGTTTATAGACAGGTGGACTGTATATACAGGTGATGTTTATAGACAGGTGATGTTTATAGACAGGTGAACTGTATATACAGGTGGTGTTTATAGACAGGTGAACCATATATACAGGTGGTGTTTATAGATAGGTGGACTATATATACAGGTGGTGTTTATAGACAGGTGAACTGTATATACAGGTGGTTTTTATAGACAGGTGAACTGTATATACAGGTGGTGTTTATAGACAGGTGAACTGTATATACAGGTGGTGTTTATATACAGGTGAACTGTATATACAGGTGGTGTTTATAGACAGGTAAACTGTTTATAAATGTCTTTTCTTACACAATAATATGATATTTTATGATAGACTTCAGTGTAGCAATGATACGATCTTGATTACAGTAAGAGTCTGGTCTGCTATACAGACTCACGATTACATAAAGGCAATAAAATATTGAATCTCCGCGAATGTCATTATTACATAAAGTCTGAAATATCAAATCTCCACGAATGTCATTATTATATAAAGTCTAAGATATCAAATCTCAATGAATGTCATTATTATATAAAGTCTAGGATATCAAATCTCCACGAATGTCATTATCATATAAAGTTAAGATATCAAATCTCCACGAATGTCATTATTATATAAAGTCTAGGATATCAAATCTCCACGACTGTCATTATTATATAAAGTCTAGGATATCAAATCTCCGCGAATGTCATTATTATATAAAGTCTAGGATATCAAATCTCTATGAATGTCATTATTATATAAAGTCTAAGATATCAAATCTCCATGAATGCCATTATTATATAAAGTCTAGGATATTGAGTCTCTGTGAATGTCATTATTATATAAAGTCTAAAATATAAAATCTCCATGAATGCCATTATTATATAAAGTCTAAAATATCAAATCTCTGTGAATGTCATTATCATATAAAGTCTAAGATATCAAATCTCCACGAATGTCATTATTATATAAAGTCTAAGATATCAAATCTCCACGAATGTCATTATTATATAAAGTCTAGGATATCAAATCTCTGTGAATGTCATTATTATATAAAGTCTAGGATATCAAATCTCCGCGAATGTCATTATTATATAAAGTCTAGGATATCAAATCTCCATGAATGTCATTATTATATAAAGTCTAAAATATCAAATCTCCGTGAATGTCATTATTATATAAAGTCTAGGATATCAAATCTCCATGAATGTCATTATTATATAAAGTCTAAGATATCAAATCTCCGTGAATGTCATTATTATATAAAGTCTAAGATATCAAATCTCCACGAATGTCATTATTATATAAAGTCTAGGATATCAAATCTCCATGAATGTCATTATTATATAAAGTCTAGGATATCAAATCTCCGCGAATGTCGTTATTATATAAAGTCTAAGATATCAAATCTCCACGAATGTCATTATTATATAAAGTCTAGGATATCAAATCTCCATGAATGTCATTATTATATAAAGTCTAGGATATCAAATCTCCACGAATGTCATTATCATATAAAGTCTAGGATATCAAATCTCCATGAATGTCATTATTATATAAAGTCTAGGATATCAAATCTC
The DNA here is from genome assembly GCF_902652985.1 of Pecten maximus. NCBI lineage: Eukaryota > Metazoa > Mollusca > Bivalvia > Pectinida > Pectinidae > Pecten > Pecten maximus. The sequence goes on from NC_047033.1 coordinate 28,182,006, forward strand.
CATGAATGTCATTATTATATAAAGTCTAAAATATCAAATCTCTGTGAATGTCATTATTATATAAAGTCTAAGATATTGAGTCTCTGTAATGTCATTATTATATAAAGTCTAAAATATCAAATCTCCACGAATGTCATTATTATATAAAGTCTAAAATATCAAATCTCCACGAATGTCATTACTTAGCTTATAATGCTGGTTTGATGGCTTACAAATCTATTCCACTTTTTAACTGCTTTTTTCAGATTTTGATGCTTTATGAAACTACAAATGTTTTACATTAGTGAGAGATTAAGCTGAGCAGGACGGGAGTTTAACAAGGGTTTGTGGGAAGGGGAGTATTCATATCTGTAGATATATCCCACTTAGACAAACCCTCACCACGGTTACATACCAAACCCTAGTGGTACACTCTACAGCTAAAAAAAGACCCCAGAACATTTTTAAGTGGACACTTTAATCTGAACACATTTTCGAAATAAGAAATTGATTGTTTGCTTACTTCAAATATCCTTTTGAAATCCTTACTTCAAATATCCTTTTGAAATCCTAAGAACAACTTGTTTTTGTAAAATCAGCATGCCTTCGTGACAAAGATTAACTTAGCCTTTTCATCATCTCTATACAATTAACCCTATCATGTTAGTTTAAATAGGTAATTTGAAAGTTGATTTTGAGACTGCTCTTCAGGATCAGAACTGCCTTAAATGTGTTAATCACTAAAATATCTATATTTACCACTTAAAAGTAGTTCCTCAAATAAGCCACTCCCCTGCTGTGAGTACTTATATAATCAAATAAGCCCCCCCCCCCCCCCCCCCCCCTGCCTCCCCTCCCCTCCCCTAGTTTACTGTATTTATCCTAAAATAAGCCCCCCCCCCCCTGCCCTAGTTTACTGTATTTATCATCAAATAAGCCCCCCCCCCCTCCCCTAGTTTACTGTATTTATCATCAAATAAGCCCCCCCCCTCCCTTAGCTAAAAAGTTTTCACTATATCTATCCTCAAATAAGCCCCCTCCTCTAGTTTACCGTATTTATCCTAAAATAAGCCCCCTCCCATAGTTTACTGTATTTATCATCAAATAAGCCCCCTTATCATTTTTGGACAGGGGGTTATTTGCCATAAATATGGTACACTTATGTATAACCGTGTAACTTTGGAATATGTTTGGGATATTTGGTTTAAATACATATCTATTTATATTTTTATAAAACTTCCAGGTATCTTCACTGTTTAGCTAGTCTGTCAATGTGCCAGGCTTATAATCATTTCCAAAAACCATTTTCTCAATTTGCACTGACTAACATAATCAAAATGTAACTTAAAACAACCATTTACATCATAATGTAACATAATTCAAATGAAATTTCATCAATTCAATCAAAAGTTTTGATATAAATCAGATCAAAGCTACAGGAAAATTCGCTGCAGGTTTGAGTTCTCCACTAAGATATAATTGTTTCGTTTGCTCCGTGCTATGATTGCATTTCCCGTCAGCCAAATTGTCAGTTAATATTTGTTGATTTGCTCTAAAGCCCCCACTCCCTTAAGGTAATAAGTACCACTGCATTAATTATTATTGTGAAGAGTTCCAATTTTGAGCTAGGATTTCATTTACTAGGAGTCGGTAAATAGACTTAAGAATTACCTCCCCTGTCAAAGTATTTCCCTCTCATTTGATGATATTCAATCATAGACAATCAATGCTAATATAGAGTTTCCAACACTTACACTGTAGGTTTTGTTATTTTAATTTTGTTTTCAGTTTTTTGAAATTTTCAATTTTTTTTTATTATACTATAAAAAACATCATCATGTTTCTATCATATCAAAACTTGAGCTGAAAAGACTTCGATAAATTTGTCTTGAGAGGCTGATGCTATCGATTATACTTGTACTCTCACACATTTAATAGATAATTTTTTCTGAGTTGAATAATTGTTAATACTTTTATGTGTTTCACTCTAAAACCATTCAAGTTCAAACAGCTTTGCCAAAAAAAAAGATTTATATACAGACAAAATATTCAGACAGTTGGTGGTGTATTGGATAAGCAGTAAAGTGTCTTCCTGCAGGGTAAAGATGTAGACGGCACCACCTCTAATGAAAAGTTACGATTGGCTCAGTTCAAAATCACCTGGACAAACATATATATTGAAACATACAGATTCTCACACAACATGTCAAGTTTTAAAATCTGAGAGGGACACTTCCAATTATTTTGATAATTTTAAGTTTCACACAAAACAATTTGTTGAAATTTTGAAGTTTTACACTAAACAATTTGTTGAAATTTTGAAGTTTTACACTAAACAATTTGACTTTCTATGGTAGCCTATATTCCATGCTTTTATTTTGTCTTTGAAATGGTAGGGGAGAAACCATAATACCAAGTCAAAAAGATAGACAAAAATCAAGGACAGAGTAAAATGTTTAAAACACAGATTCAAAGGAAAAACCTTGGTTCATGGTCATGGTAAACCAGTTTACAGTCATATAACTGTTTTCAGAAGTTAATATCATATGTAAGTTTAGAATTTTAAGTTTTGTTTATCTTTGTTAATGTACTCAGGTTGGCAAAACATTTCAAGGTCAGAATATAGAAATTCAAGGTCAAATAACCCGATTTCGAGTTCACAATCACAGTCATTATATCAGAAAGTTTAGGTTTAACACATTATTACTAGACATGGGCTTATTACCAGGCATGGGCTTATTACCAGGTATGAGCTTATTACAGACATGGGCTTATTACAGACATGGGCTTATTGTTAGATAAATAAATGCATAAAAAACACTGTATATTTCCAGCATAATGTTTTTCCTAAATGAAAGAAAATACATCTAAGACAAATCTATCTATCCATTTAAACATTGTCAAACATTTAAATATTTGTGATGAGTTCAAACTACCTTTACCTTCTTTCGTTTAAAGTTTTTCCAGTGAGCCAATTTCACCATCATCATTCCAAGGTATTGAAACGCCATAGTTCCACCACCCGCTGTTTATACAGACACTGTTTTCACTTCCTACACGACTAGAGATAATTCTACTTCCTAACACGACTCACGATAATTCTACTTCCTGTTTTATGGGTAATTCCTGTCACTCTGGTACATCAAAACAGACATAACTTCCTGCAATGCTGATTTTTGTTTTTACTCCTTTAACATAGAACCCGGGTCCTAACCTGTTACCACAAAGGCTAACCCTCAATGCCAAAACACACAACCTTGACAACTTACTGACACGACCTTGACAACTTAGTTTATTTCATGACTTGATGGAATCCCCCCTATTGTGTTTTTAGTTAACACAAATCTATTTCAGGCAAAGATTTTGTCCAAGAAAATGTCTTCATATTCTTAACATGTATTTTTCATGAATGTTTTTGAGTGTGTTCTTTTTTTCAAATAAAAAAAAAACAATACAGAAAGAGAAGAATTTATATATATACTGTAATTTATGGTTTTATTTCTAATCTTAAAATATCAAATTAAATTTCAACAGAATTTTTCGTCACTTTCACAAAAATAACAAAAAATACAGTTTCTTATTATTCAGAGGACAAAATGTATTTTATTCAAAAAGTGAACTGATGAATTATGAAATTATAAAAATTTCTTATTTCAATGAAACAGACAGCTTTAATAGGCTGGGGTTGTTTTTAATCTACTGAAATAATATTGGGAAAAAACAGAATTTACAAAATGAGCTATCTTGAAATGCTGCCTCCTTGATTATTAAACTCTCAATCAAAACCACACACACACTATCCTACAGATTCCAGATACAAAATAGGACCACACATCTTGAAAATTTCTGATTCTGGATAGAATGTATAAAAAAAACCAGTCTTTGTCAGAAAAATCCATATGAATCAAACGATAAAATAATTCAGTAAATTGAGATCTTGTATCTAGTTAAGAAGAGTGAAGATGATTCAGTGTATAACAGAATTTAAACAAACTTTCCAGTATAACGCTTCATTGTAAATAGTAAAATGGGATCAGGTGTAAAAAAAGATCAATTTAAATAGATTTTCCAGTATAAGGCCTCAGCAGTATCAAGATAATCCGGTAAAAACAGACGATGAACTTAACAGACTTTCCAGTATAAGGCCTCGGCAGTATAAAGATAATCCGGTATAAACCGACGATGAACTTAACAGACTTTCCAGTATAAGGCCACCGCAGTATCAAGATAATCCGGTATAAACCAACGATGAACTTAACAGACTTTCCAGTATAAGGCTTCCGCGGTATCAAGATAATCCGGTATAAACCGACGATGAACTTAACACATTCTCCAGTATAAGGCCACCTCAGGATCAAGATAATCCAGTGTAAAAAGTGATGAGATCAGGAAAGAAATGGATTTTCAGTATTTTGACTCCTCAAATGTATAAACACCAGAAAAACTGTAAATGGGACCTGTTGAAGACAAACTGTGAATTTAAGTGAAATTCTGTTTAAGACCCTCTCAGCGTACAGGTGATTTGATGACATTCCAGTATATAAGGCAAGCTGAGTGTAAACCCTAGCATCCTGGATATTATAATACTAATAGGAATGTAGTTCCTGTATCAGTACTAGGTATGTATAGTTCCTGTATCTGTGTACCGGACACAAGACGTGCCAGGTATGACTGTATTACAGACTGTTACAGGAGAAGCCCGAGGCAGTCCTGTTCCTGTGGGTGGCTCCAGGCTCCTACACAGCATTCGTGTGTATACAACTGTGTAGTAGCTTATATCTTTATCATATCAGACTGTGCAGGAGCAATTTGATTACCAGCAACAAATCTTTACTATAAAACTTATTATTTAATGTTCAACAGTAATAAAGAAATCAAATTCTTCTCTTATCTC
>NC_047033.1:28546840-28635750 GCF_902652985.1 Pecten maximus
GTGAGGGGCTGATGGTAGGGTAGCTGACTTCTCCTGGAGTTGTTGTCGGAACAGTCATCGTTGTTGGTTGGACGCTTGGTTCCAACGTCACATCCGGTGACGTGACCTCTGCTGGTGTCGCAATGCTTGTCACCTTGTTTTGGACTGTGTTAGGTATCACTTTTGTTGTGGTTAGAGGAGTCAGGACCTCTGTAGTTGTTACATCTGATTCTGTGACCTTTTGAGGTATTACTTCTGATGTGACCCCAGGTGTTGTGAACTCTGATGTTTGGACCGTTGGTGTTGTGACCTCTTGAGGTAAGACCTTCGGGGTTGTGACCTCTGTAGTTGTAACTTCTTCAGTTATGACCTCAGGTGATGTAATCTCTTGCTTGAAGACCTGTGATGTTGTGATCTCTTGACTGATGACCTCTGGTATTGTGGTCTCCTGAGTGATGACTCCTTGTGTGGTGACCTCTTGAGTGATGACCTCTGGTGATGTGACCTCAAGATTGAAGACATCTGGTGTTGTGACCTCTTGTGTGATGACCTCTGGTGTTGTGACCTCTTGAGTGATGACCTCTGGTGATGTGACCTCAAGATTGAAGACATCTGGTGTTGTGACCTCTTGTGTGATGACCTCTAGTGTTGTGACGTCATTGGTGATGACTTCTGGTGTTGTGACATATTGAGTAAAGACCTCTGGTTTTGTGACCTCTTGAGGAACGACCTGTGATGTTGTTACCTCTTTGGGGATGATGTCTGGTGTTGTGACATATTGACTAAATACCTCTTGTGTTGTGACCTCTTGAGGAACGACCTGTGATGTTGTGACCTCTTGAGGGATAACCTGTGGTGTTGTGACCTCTTGAGGAATGACCTGTGGTGTTGAGACCTCTTGAGGGATGACCTGTGGTGTTGTGACCTCTTGAGGAATGACCTGTGGTGTTTTGACCTCTTTAGGGATGACCTGTGGTGTTGTGACCTCTTGAGGAATGACCTGTGGTGTTGTGACCTCTTGAGGGATGACCTGTGGTGTTGTGACCTCTTGAGGGATGACCTGTGGTGTTGTGACCTCTTGAGGAATGACCTGTGGTGTTGTGACCTCTTGAGGGATGACCTGTGGTGTTGTGACCTCTTGAGGGATGACCTGTGGTGTTGTGACCTCTTGAGGAATGACCCGTGGTGTTGTGACCTCTTGAGGAATGACCTGTGGTGTTGTGACCTCTTGAGGAATGACCTGTGGTGTTGTGACCTCTGGAGGAATGACCTGTGGTGTTGTGACCTCTTGAGGAATGACCTGTGGTGTTGTGACCTCTTGAGGGATGACCTGTGGTGTTGTGACCTCTTGAGGGATGACCTCTGGTGTTGTAACATATTGAGTAAAGACCTCTGGTTTTGTGATATCTTGTGTTATGATCTCTGGTTTTGTGACCTCTTGAGCGATGACCTTTGATGTTGTAACCTCTTGAGGAATTATCTCTGATGTTGTTACCTCTTTGGGGATAACGTGTGTTGTTGTGACCTCTTGATTTATGACCCCTGGTGTTGTGACTTCTTGCGTAATTACCTTTGGTGTTGTGACCTCTTGCGTAATGACATTAGGTGTTGTGACTTCTTCAGTGTTGGTATTTGGGGTTGTGCTCTCTTCAGTGATGACCTGTCGTGTTGAGGTATCTTCAGTTATGACTTCTGGTGTTGTGACCTCTTGATTGAAGACCTCTGGTGTTGTGACGTATTGAGTGATGACCTCTGGTGTTATGACCTCTTGATTGAAGACCTCTGGTGTTGTGACGTATCGAGTGATGACCTCTGGTGTTATGACCTCTTGAGGGATGACTTGTGATGTTGTAACGTGTTCGGGGATGACGTCTGGTGTTGTGACCTCTTGAGGAATTACCTGCGGTGTTGTGACCTCTTGAGGGATGACCTGTGATGTTGTGACCTCTTGAAGGATGACCCGTGATGTTGTGACCTCTTGAGGGATGACCTGTGGTGTTGTGACCTCTTGAGGGATAACCTGTGGTGTTGTGCCCTCTTGAAGGATGACCTGTGGTGTTGTGACCTCTTGAAGGATGACCTGTGGTGTTGTGACCTCTTGAGGGATGACCTGTGGTGTTGTGACCTCTTGAAGGATGGTCTGTGATGTGACCTCTGGTGTGATGACTTCTGGTGTTGTGACCTCTGGATTGAAGACCTCTGATGTTGTGACTTCTTGATTTATGACCTCTGAGGTTGTGACGTATTTGGTGATTACCTCTGGTGTTGTGACCTCTTGATTGAAGGCTTCTGGTGATGTGAGCTCTTCAGTGATGCCCTTTGCTGTTGTGAGCTCTTTGGTGATGGCCTCTCGTGTTGAGGTATCTTCGGTTATGACTTCTGGTGTTTTGACCTCGTGTGTAATGATTTCTGGGGTTGTGACGTCTTGGATGGCGACATCTGGGGTTGTTATCTCTTGCGAGTTGACATCTTGTGTTGTTACTTCAGTTAAGACCTCGGGTGTTGTGACCTCTTCAGTGATGACCTTTGGAGTTGTGACCTTTTTGGTGATGACCTCTCGTATTGAGGTCTCTCCAGTTACTACCTCTGGTGATGTTACTGTTTGATTGATGACCTCTTGTGTTGTGACCTCATGTGTGATGAACTTTTGTGATGTTCTTTCTTCAGTTATGACTACTGGTGTTGTAACCTCTTTAGGGATGACCTCTGGCGTTGTGACCTCTTGATGGATGACTTGTTCTGTTGTGACCTCTTGAGGGATGACCTGTGATGTGACCTCTTGAGGGATGGCTTCTTCTGTTGTGACCTCTTGAGGGATGGCCTGTGGTGTTGTGACCTCTTGAATGATGGCTTCTGGTGTTTTGACCTCGTGTGTAATGATCTCTGAGGCTGTGACGTCTTGGGTGGCAATATCTTGTGTTGTTACTTCAGTTAAGACCTCGGGTGTTGTGACCTCTTCAGTGATTACCTTTTGAGTTGTGACCTTTTCGGTGATGACCTCTCGTATTGAGGTCCCTTCAGATATTACCTCTAGTGATGTTACTGTATGATTGATGACCTCTGGGGTTGTGACCTCTTGACTGATGAACTTTAGTGGTGTTATTTCTTCAGTTATGACTGCTGGTGTTGTGACCTCTTTAGGGATGACCTCTGGCGTTGTGACTTCTTGATGGATGACTTCTTCTGTTGTGACCTCTTGAGGGATGACTTCTTCTGTTGTGACCTCTTGAAGGATAGCCTGTGGTGTTGTGACCTCTTGAATGATGACTTCTGGTGTTGTGACCTCTTGATGGATGACCTGTGATGTTGTGACCTCTTGATGGATGACTTCTTCTGTTGTGACCTCTTGAGGGATGACTTCTTCTGTTGTGACCTCTTTAGGGATGACCTCTGGCGTTGTGACCTCTTGATTGATGACTTCTGTTGTGACCTCTAGAGGGATTTCTTCTTCTGTTGTGACCTCTTGAGGGATGACCTGTGATGTGACCTCTTGAGGGATGACTTCTTCTGTTGTGACCTCTTGAGGGATGACTTCTTCTGTTGTGACCTCTTGAGGGATGACCTGTGATGTGACCTCTTGAGGGATGACTTCTTCTGTTGTGACCTCTTGAGGGATAGCCTGTGGTGTTGTGACCTCTTGAATGATGACTTCTGGTGTTGTGACCTCTTGATGGATGACCTGTGATGTTGTGACCTTTTTAGGGATGACCTCTGGCGTTGTGACCTCTTGAGGGAGGACCTGTGGTGTTGTGACCTCTTGAGGGATGACCTGTGGTGTTGTGACCTCTTGAGGGATGACCGGTGGTGTTGTGACCTCTTGAGGGATGACCTGTGGTGTTGTGACCTCTTGAGGGATGACCTGTGGTGTTGTGACTTCTTTTGTTGTGACCTCTGATGTGATGACCTCTAGGGTTGTGACCTCTTGATTGATGACCTCTGGTGTTATAGCCTCTGGTGTTGTGACCTCACGTTGATGGATGACCTGTGGTGTTATGACCTCTTTAGTTGTGACCTCTGGTGTGATGACCTCTGGTGTTGTGACCTCTTGTATGATGACCTTTTGTGTTGTTGTTTCTTCAGTTATGACCGCTGGCGTTATGACCTCTGGTGATGTGACTGTTTGAGTGATCATCTCTGGTGTTATGGCCTCCGCTGTTGTGACCTCTTTAGGGAGAACCTCTGATGTTGTGACCTTTTCAAGGATGACCTTTGATGTTGTGACCTCTTGAGCGACGACTTGTGATGTTGTGACCTCTTGAGGGATGACCTGTGATGTTGTGACCTCTTGAAGGATGACCTGTGGTGTTGTGTCCTCTTGAGGGATGACATGTGGTGTTGTGACCTCATGAGGGATGACCTGTGATGTTGTGACCTCTTGAGGGATGACCTTTGATGTTGTGACCTCTTGAGGGATGACCTCTGATATTGTGACTGCCTTAGTGAGTTCAGGTGATGTGACGTGGTGAGTTACGGCCTCTGAAGTCACCTCGTGTGCACTGACATCAGGTGTTTGGACAGTAGGAATTGTCACCGGTAACACTCCTACCTCTGACTTTGTTACTTTCTTACCTAGGTCATCGCTTGTTGTCATTATTGAGGATAAACTGTTTGGCGATGTGAATTTCTGAAACCAACCTGAATAAGTCAATTCAGGAGGAACCGTCGGCGGAACAGTATCAACGGACATTCTAGTTACTGACTGGTTTGTTGGGCGAGCAGAATGTATACCATAAGTTGATTGGTCAATTTGTACAGTAGAATGTCCGCCATTAGTTGATTGGTCAATTGGTGCCGTAGAATAAACCACACTAGTTGATTGGTCAGTGTGTACAGTAGAATGTAAACCATTAATTAATTGGTCAGTTGGTACAGTTGAATGTACGACATTAGTTGATTGGTCAGTTAATGCAGTAGACTGTACACCATTAGTTGATTGGTCAGTTTGTACAGTAGAATGTAAACCATTTGTTGGTTGGTCAGTTGGTGCCGTAGCATGAACCGCATTAGTTGATTGGTTACTTGGTAGAGTAGAATGAACGCCATTAGTTAATTGGTCAGTTGATGCAGAAGATTGTACACCATTAGTTGATTGGTCAATTGGTAGGGTAGTATAAATGCCATAAGTTGATTGGTCAGTTGGTGCCGTAGAATAAACCGCATTAGTTGATTGGTCAGTTAGATCAGTAGAATGAACGCCATAACTTGATTGGTCAGTTGGTACAGTAGAATGTACACCATTAGTTGACTGGTCATTTGGTACAGTATAATGTACACCATAAATTGATTGGTCAGTTGGTACAGTATAATGTATGCCGTTAGTTGATTGGCCAGTTGGTACAGTAGAATGTACACCGTTAGTTGATTGGTCAGTTGGTACAGTAGACTGTACACCATTAGTTGATTGGTCAGTTGGTACAGTAGAATGTACGCCATTAGTTGACTGGTCAGTTGGTACAGTATAATGTATGCCGTTAGTTGATTGGCCAGTTGGTACAGTAGAATGTACACCGTTAGTTGATTGGTCAGTTGGTACAGTAGACTGTACACCATTAGTTGATTGGTCAGTTGGTACAGTAGAATGTACACCATTAGTTGATTGGTCAGTTGGTACAGTAGAATGAGCGCCGTTAGTTGATTGGTCAGTTGGTACAGTAGAATGTACACCATTAGTTGACTGGTCAGTTGGTACAGTATAATGTACAACATAAGTTGATTGGTCAGTTGGTACAGTAGAATGTATGCCGTTAGTTGATTGGTCAGTTGGTACAGTAGAGTGTAACCCATTAGTTGATTGGTCAGTTTGTAGAGTAGAATGAGCGCCGTTAGTTGATTGGTTAGTTGGTACAGTAGAATGTACACCGTTAGTTGATTGGTCAGTTGGTACAGTAGAATGTACACCGTTAGTTGATTGGTTAGTTGGTACAGTAGACTGTACACCATTAGTTGATTTGTCAGTTTGTACAGTAATATTTACACCGTTAGTTGATTGGTCAGTTTGTGAAGTAGAATGTACACCGTTAGTTGATTGGTCAGTTGGTGCCGTAGAATAAACCGCATTAGTTGATTGGTCAGTTAGAACAGTAGAATGAACGCCATAACTTGATTGGTCAGTTGGTACAGTAGAATGTACACCATTAGTTGATTGGTCAGTTGGTACAGTATAATGTACAACATAAGTTGATTGGTCAGTTGGTACAGTAGAATGTATGCCGTTAGTTGATTGGTCAGTTTGTACAGTAGAATGTACACCGTTAGTTGATTGGTCAGTTTGTACAGTAGAGTGTACACCATTAGTTGATTGGTCAGTTGGTACAGTAGAATGAGCGCCGTTAGTTGATTGGTCAGTTGGTACAGTAGAATGTACACCGTTAGTTGATTGGTCAGTTGGTACAGTAGACTGTACACCATTAGTTGATTGGTCAGTTTGTACAGTAGACTGTACACCATTAGTTGATTGGTCAGTTTGTACAGTAGAATGTACACCGTTAGTTGATTGGTCAGTTGGTGCCGTAGAATAAACCGCATTAGTTGATTGATCAGTTAGAACAGTAGAATGAACGCTATAACTTGATTGGTCAGTTGGTACAGTAGAATGTACACCATTAGTTGATTGGTCAGTTGGTACAGTATAATGTACACCATAAGTTGATTGGTCAGTTGGTACAGTAGAATGTATGCCGTTAGTTGATTGGTCAGTTTGTACAGTAGAATGTACACTGTTAGTTGATTGGTCAGTTTGTACAGTAGAGTGTACACCATTAGTTGATTGGTCAGTTGGTACAGTAGAATGAGCGCCGTTAGTTGATTGGTCAGTTGGTACAGTAGAATGTACACGGTTAGTTGATTGGTCAGTTGGTACAGTAGAATGTACACCAATAGTTGATTGGTCATTTGGTACAGTAGAAGGTACACCGTTAGTTGATTGGTCAGTTTGTACAGTAGAGTGTACACCATTAGTTGATTGGTCAGTTTGTAGAGTAGAGTGTACACCAATAGTTGATTGGTCATTTGGTACAGTAGAATGTGCACCGTTAGTTGATTGGTCAGTTGGTACAGTAGAGTGTACACCAATAGTTGATTGGTCAGTTGGTACAGTAGAATGTACACCGTTAGTTGATTGGTCAGTTGGTACAGTTGAATGAACGCTGTTAGTTGATTGGTCAGTTGGTACAGAAGATTGTACACCTTTAGTTGATTGGTCAATTGGTAGGTTAGTATAAACACCATAAGTTGATTGGTCAGTTGGTGCCGTAGAATAAACCGCATTAGTTGATTGGTCAGTTAGAACAGTAGAATGAACGCCATCACTTGATTGGTCAGTTGGTACAGTAGAATGTACACCATTAGTTGATTGGTCAGTTGGTACAGTATAATGTACACCATTTGTTGATTGGTCAGTTGGTGCTGTTGAATAAACCGCATTAGTTGATTGGTCAGTTAGAACAGTAGAATGAACGCCATAAGTTGATTGGTCAGTTGGTACAGTAGAATGTATGCCGTTAGTTGATTGGTCAGTTGGTACAGTAGAATGTACACCATTTGTTGATTGGTCAGTTGGTGCCGTGGAATAAACCGCATAAGTTGATTGGTCTGTTACAACTGTAGAATGTACACCATTAGTTGATTGGTCAGTTGATGCAGTTGAATGAACGCCGTTAGTTGATTGGTCAGTTGGTACAGAAGAATAAGCGCCATTAGTTAATTGGTCAGTTGATGCAGAAGAATGTATACCATAAGTTGATTGGTGAATTGGTAGGGTAGTATAAACGCCATAAGTTGATTGGTCAGATGGTGCCGTAGAATAAACAGCATTAGTTGATTGGTCAGTTGGTACAGTAGAATGTATACCATTAGTTGATTGGTCAGTTGATGCAGTAGAATGTATACCATTAGTTGATTGGTCAGTTGATGCAGTAGAATGTACACCATTAGTTGATTGGTCAGTTGATGCAGTAGAATGTACACCATTAGTTGATTGGTCAGTTGGTACAGTATAATGTACAACATAAGTTGATTGGTCAGTTGGTACAGTAGAATGTATGCCGTTAGTTGATTGGTCAGTTTGTACAGTAGAATGTACACCGTTAGTTGATTGGTCAGTTGGTACAGTAGAGTGTACACCATTAGTTGATTGGTCAGTTGGTACAGTAGAATGAGCGCCGTTAGTTGATTGGTCAGTTGGTACAGTAGAATGTACACCGTTAGTTGATTGGTCAGTTGGTACAGTAGACTGTACACCATTAGTTGATTGGTCATTTTGTACAGTAGACTGTACACCATTAGTTGATTGGTCAGTTTGTACAGTAGAATGTACACCGTTAGTTGATTGGTCAGTTGGTACCGTAGAATAAACCGCATTAGTTGATTGGTCAGTTAGAACAGTAGAATGAACGCCATAACTTGATTGGTCAGTTGGTACAGTAGAATGTACACCATTAGTTGATTGGTCAGTTGGTACAGTATAATGTACACCATAAGTTGATTGGTCAGTTGGTACAGTAGAATGTACACCGTTAATTGATTGGTCAGTTTGTACAGTAGAGTGTACACCATTAGTTGATTGGTCATTTTGTACAGTAGACTGTACACCATTAGTTGATTGGTCAGTTTGTACAGTAGAATGTACACCGTTAGTTGATTGGTCAGTTGGTACCGTAGAATAAACCGCATTAGTTGATTGGTCAGTTAGAACAGTAGAATGAACGCCATAACTTGATTGGTCAGTTGGTACAGTAGAATGTACACCATTAGTTGATTGGTCAGTTGGTACAGTATAATGTACACCATAAGTTGATTGGTCAGTTGGTACAGTAGAATGTATGCCGTTAGTTGATTGGTCAGTTTGTACAGTAGAATGTACACCGTTAATTGATTGGTCAGTTTGTACAGTAGAGTGTACACCATTAGTTGATTGGTCAGTTGGTACAGTAGAATGTACACCGTTAGTTGATTGGTCAGTTGGTACAGTAGAATGTACACCAATAGTTGATTGGTCATTTGGTACAGTAGAATGTACACCGTTAGTTGATTGGTCAGTTTGTACAGTAGAGTGTACACCATTAGTTGATTTGTCAGTTGGTAGAGTAGAATGAGCGCCGTTAGTTGATTGGTCAGTTGGTACAGTAGAATGTACACCGTTAGTTGATTGGTCAGTTGGTACAGTAGAATGTACACCGTTAGTTGATTGGTCAGTTGGTACAGTAGAATGTACACCGTTAGTTGATTGGTTAGTTGGTACAATAGACTGTACACCGTTAGTTGATTGGTCAGTTGGTACAGTTGAATGAACGCTGTTAGTTGATTGGTCAGTTGGTACCAAAGATTGTACACCTTTAGTTGATTGGTCAATTGGTAGGTTAGTATAAACACCATAAGTTGATTGGTCAGTTGGTGCCGTAGAATAAACCGCATTAGTTGATTGGTCAGTAAGAACAGTAGAATGAACGCCATAACTTGATTGGTCAGTTGGTACAGTAGAATGTACACCATTAGTTGATTGGTCAGTTGGTACAGTATAATGTACACCATTTGTTGATTGGTCAGTTGGTGCTGTTGAATAAACCGCATTCGTTGATTGGTCAGTGTGTACAGTAGAATGTACACCATTTGTTGATTGGTCAGTTGGTACAGTAGAATGTACACCATTTGTTGATTGGTCAGTTGGTGCCGTGGAATAAACCGCATTAGTTGATTGGTCTGTTACAACTGTAGAATGTACACCATTAGTTGATTGGTCAGTTGATGCAGTTGAATGAACGCCGTTAGTTGATTGGTCAGTTGGTACAGAAGAATAAGCGCCATTAGTTAATTGGTCAGTTGATGCAGAAGAATGTACACCATAAGTTGATTGGTGAATTGGTAGGGTAGTATAAACGCCATAAGTTGATTGGTCAGATGATGCCGTAGAATAAACAGCATTAGTTGATTGGTCAGTTGGTACAGTAGAATAAACACCATAAGTTGATTGGTCAGATGGTGCCGTAGAATAAACAGCATTAGTTGATTGGTCAGTTGGTACAGTAGAATGTATACCATTAGTTGATTGGTCAGTTGATGCAGTAGAATGTATACCATTAGTTGATTGGTCAGTTGATGCAGTAGAATGTACACCATTAGTTGATTGGTCAGTTGATGCAGTAGAATGTATACCATTAGTTGATTGGTCAGTTGATACAGTAGAATGTATACCATTAGTTGGTTTGTCAGTTGGTACAGTAGAATGTTTACCATTAGTTGATTGGTCAGTTGATACAGTAGAATGAACGCCGTTAGTTGATTGGTCGGTTGGTTCAGTAGAATAAGCGCCATTAGTTAATTGGTCAGTTGGTAGAGTAGAATGTACACCAATAGTTGATTGGTCAGTTGGTACAGTAGAATGTACACCATTAGTTGATAAGTCAGTTTGCACAGTAGAATAAATGTCGGACGTTGATAGGTCAGTTGGTGCAGTAGTATAAACACCATAAGTTGAAAGGTCAGTTGGTACAATAGAATGTACACCATTAGTAGATAAGTCAGTTTGCACAGTAGAATAAATGTCGGACGTTGATTGGTCAGTTGCTTCAGTAGTATAAACGTCATTGATGGATTGGTCAGTTTTTACGGTAGAATAAGTGCCACTTGTTGATTGGTCAGTGTGTACAGTAGAATAAACGCCATTAGTTGATTGGTCAGTTGGTACAGTAGAATAAACGCCATTAGTTGACTGGTCAGTTGGTACAGTAGAATAAACGCCATTAGTTGACTGGTCAGTTGATACAGTAGAATGAAAGCCCTTAGTTGATTGGTCAGTTGGTATAGTAGAATTTACGCCATTAGTTGATTGGTCAGTGTGTAAAGTAGAATAAATGCCATTAGTAGATTGGTCAGTTGGTGCAGTAGTATTAACGCCATTGATGGATTGGTCAGTTTGTACAGTAGAATAAATGTCAGAAGTTGATTGGTCAGTTGGTGCAGTATCATAAACGCCATTGGTGGAATGGTCAGTTGGTACGGTAGAATAAGTGCCACTTGTGGATTGGTCAGTGTGTACAGTAGAATAAACGCCATTAGTTGATTGGTCAGTTGGTACAGTAGAATAAACGCCATTAGTTGACTGGTCAGTTGGTACAGTAGAATAAACGCCATTAGTTGACTGGTCAGTTGGTACAGTAGAATGAAAGCCATTAGTTGATTGGTCAGTTGGTACAGTAGAATTTACGCCATTAGTTGATTGTTCAGTGTGTAAAGTAGAATAAACGCCATTAGTAGATTGGTCAGTTGGTGCAGTAGTATAAACGCCATTGATGGATTGGTCAGTTTGTACAGTAGAATAAATGTCAGAAGTTGATTGGTCAGTTGGTGCAGTATCATAAACGCCATTGATGGAATGGTCAGTTGATACGGTAGTATAAGTGCCACTTGTTGATTGGTCAGTGTGTATAGTAGAATATACGCCATTAGTTGATTGGTCAGTTGGTACAGTAGTATAAACGCCTTTGATGGATTGGTCAGTTGGTACAATAGAATTTCTGCCATTATTTGATTGGTCAGTTGGTACATTAGCAGGTAAGCCGTCAGTTGATTGGTCAGTTGATATAATAGTATTAGGTTGACCAGTTAACTTACGCACCCCATCTTTTAATTGATATGTAATCCTGGTAGGAAACGCAACATTGGCTGATTGATCCAAAGACAATGTAGATTTTGAGCCAGTATTTGATTGGTCCATCAGGTGTGTTGAAGGTTCCTCATTGGTTGATATTTTAGTTGGTTTTAAAGAGTGCATCACATTGGTTGCTTTATCTTTCTGTGCTTTAGGAGGTACGGCAATGTATGAGGGGTCGAATTGTCCAGTTAAATACAAGCCATTCAATGATTGGCCCATATACCCAGCAGGTCCAACTCTATTGGTTGATAGGTGAGGGCTAGACGAAGCAGCACTGTTCCTTGATTGGCCAGAGTTTTTACTATTGTATTGATAATTGTGGTATCCGCTGGGATTACTATCTCTGTTCAGGAGCGAGTTTGTTGGTCGAGAAATTACTTGTGATGAAGAGATGATTTGGTTACGGGATGGGAAATAAATTGTTTGGCCATCAGAGTTTAAAATATGACTGCTATGTCTAGTTTTTGGGTCGTTCGGGATGTGTCTGAACTCAGAGACGCTTGACGTTTTTCTAAAACCAGCTTGATGTGGTACATGTCGAAACTGAGAGGCGTTTTGTATACGTCTCTCCTTCGGGTCACGTGGTGCTGTTCTGAACTTGAATTCTCTTGGTGTTTGTTGGGGCTCGTGTGGTGTCTGCCTCGATGACAGCCTGACTTGTGTGTTACCCTGTATTGGTCTGAACCGACGGTCGTTTAGTGTTTTGGCTGATCTAGCACGTGACTGACTCGGGGCTATGGCAGTGTCGTGAGGGATATTCCCCACGAATGAGGCTGTCCGAAGATCGGGATCATTCATGCTCTTTACCGGCTGGTAGTGCTGTGGCGCTGGGTCGAGTTGAGGCTTAACTAGAACGGTTTCTGTTGTGTATGAAGGTTCCATCAAATTGTTCGCTATAGATGACTGCCAAAGCTTGGAATCTTTAATTACTTGTGGTTTAAATGTCGTCCCTACGTTTTGAGCATCAAAACTCTTCCAAATGTTTAACGGGGACATTGTTGTCCCTTGCGAAAAAACTTGCTGATTTGTTTTGATAGTCATATCGACGTTTTTCTTGGCTGAAAGATCAGGCACATAATTAAATCGGCCGTTCGTATTTGTGACGTTGAAGACGGTTTGAGTTTTGCCATGATTTTTAGGGGCAATATTTTGTTCCTGTCTGAACGGCAGATGAGATGTTGCCACCGCAGTAGTCTTACTTGCGGTTCCATTGTTACTCGTTCCAGACTGGGGAAAAAGCTTTGATTTGTCTGTGAAAATACTAACACTGACGGGGAGTTTATCACTTTTATTTCGAACTTCGTTACCATGAAAGCTTTTGACTTTTGGATCTGTTAAATGTTTCTGACCAGGACTGATCGAGACAGCAGGACTTGGAGTTACATTACTGACCCGAGATTTTCGCTGAACGCTCTTTGGTGAAGAAGGTTTGATGTGAAGTGTATTTGTAGCTAATCTACTTAAAATTGGAAATTTAAAACGATGGCTTCTTTTGCGATTTGCGGTTTTATCGATCATGGGATTTACTTTTGGTTTTATCACATTTACTGGCACAGTATTCGATATCTTTGCAGCATTTGTGGATTGTGGAGAAAGTCGTAATGGAAGTTGCATTTGGTTGTTGACGGCCCCCTGATTTTGTCCGACGTTGTTGACGGCCCCTCGACTTTGTCCTATGTTGTTGACAGCCCCTCGACTTTGTCCTATGTTGCTGACGGCCCCTCGACTTTGTCCCGGATTGTTGACGGCCCCTCGACTTTGTCCTAGGTTGTTGGCGGCCCAATGACTTTGTCCTACGTTGTTAATGACCCCTCGACTTTGTCCCAGGTTGTTGGCGGCCCCTTGACTTTGTCCTGTGTTGCTGACGGCCCCTTGACTTTGTCCTGTGTTCCTGACGGCCCCTCGACTTTGTCCTATGTTGGTTACGGCCCCTCGACTTTGTCCTATGTTCCTGACGGCCCCTTGACTTTGTCCCGGATTGTTGGCGGCCCCTTGAATTTGTCCGTTATTCTGTTTTTTGTTGATTCTTTCTGCTCGACGTCGTTGCGGCTTTTGAGTTCCAACACGCAGCCCAGTAAATCGCTGGAAAGGAAACCTGCTCATGGTGCGGAGTCGGACACCTCTTGACCGTTTTGGTATCGCTTTTACCGATATCCCTTGGTTTTTGTTTTTGACAGGTGTAGACTTTAATGGCGAAACAGGATTTGGTGTATTGACAACTTTTTTTATTGAGTTTGGTACATTGTTGGAATTCAATGATCGCAAGGTAGGAATGCCAGGAGCTAGTTTTTTTCTGGGTTGAGCTTTCTGCATTGGTTTTCTTCTTCGAAGATTAAACAGGTTAAAATCCTGTTTCAGTTTTATTTTATAATTACCAACTTTATTTTGCGCGTTTGTTGGGTTAGAGTTAACAGTCTGCTTCTGAACTGGTGTAGGATTACCGGCCTTTTTCTGAGTTGGTACAAGGTTAGCGGCCTGTTTCTGAGTTGGTACAAGGTTAGTGGCCTGCTTCTGAGTTGGAACAAGGTTAGCGTTCTGTTTCCGAGTTGGTACACGGTTAGCGGCCTGTTTCTGAGTTGGTACAAGGTTAGCGGCCTGTTTCTGAGAAGGAACAGGGTTAGCGGCCTGTTTCTGAGTTGGTACAAGGTTAGCGTTCTGTTTCTGAGAAGGAACAGGGTTAGTGGACTGTTTCTGGGTTGTCGCAGGTGCTAGTTTTACATTTTTGGCCTGAATCTGTGTATTTGAGGGAAAACTGCTCGGATTTCCTCGCATTTCGTTTGTTATTTGGGTGTTAGATCTCTGCTGATTGGCTATTTGGGTGTTAGATCTCTGCTGGTTGGCTATTTGGGTGTTAGATCTCTGCTGATTGGCTATTTGGGTGTTAGATCTCTGCTGATTGGCTATTTGGGTGTTAGATCTCTGCTGATTGGCTATTTGGCTCCGAGTTCCCTGATGGCCATTGGACAATTTATTTTGGCTCCCTTGATGGCTATTGGATCTTAATTGGCCATTATTCAGTTGGATCCGAGATCCCCGTTGACGATTGCTCACCTGATTTTGGGCTTCATGATGTCCATTAAAGCGTTGACCAGCTAGATTTGTTGGATTTGAGTTTGATCTCTGGGGCTGGAAACTTGTTACTCCTACGTCACGTATGGGGACTTGGACGAACGGCTGTTGTTTTCCTGTGCCACGTGATCGGGTCGCCTCATTATGAGGACTATTAACATTGCCTCGTTTGCCAAGTACGCTCTGCTGTGATTGAAGAATGGGATCGGTAAGCACATGCCGGCGCACGTGAGATCTCACAATGTCGTTAGGGGGTCGTGGTTGTCTGTGATTGACTGCGCGTGATGACACTTTTGATTTACTAGCTCTATTGAATGGATTCAATATCGTAGGAGAGGGTCGAACTCTGGGGGCTCGGATTGCTTTGGGGACTGGAGTGTGGACTGTTTCCGTTTTGAGTTGTTCAACATGCGAAACGCTCATATCATGATGGACAGTTGCGTGTATGTGAGAACGGGTAACGTCAGAAGGTGGGCGTGGTTTTGCACGGGACTGTTTTTGAACAATGTTGCCATTCGCTGTACGAGCCTGCTGATTGGCAGCTTGTGAGCGTGGAAAATTAAATGTCGGGTCAATTTTCGCACGTTGCTGCTGAACCGGGGAGCGGTTACTGCTGGATGTAGCGGAACTGACGGGAGACAATCCATTAAGGGATAAAGGACCAACGATCTGGTCCTTATAGGTGATCCGGGGAGATGACTGGGGCGGCTTACCCGGATGAGAAACAGCAAAAGGTCCTGATACCCTGGCACCGACCACCCCGAGAAAGGTCAGCCATACAAGTACAAATAGGTCATGTCTACCTGGAATAGATAGTAGAAAGGCACCGGCTGAGTTTAAAATATGTCATAAAACGTCATTAAGTAGGACAACATATAGGCTTAGTCTATTCCAACTATCGCTCGTTCCAGTAGGGCTAATTCTTGTAACAAAAAGCCAGCAAAATAACACATATTGTTCTCATTATATTTCCCAGAATCCGGATACTTTATTACTATCTGCATGGATACACTTATGTGTGTTACATGAGGTCAGTATAGAAAAACAATAGGTCTGGCGGAGTGAGCAATAGAGTAGTGGTGATACAATGGTAAATGACCTGAGTCAATGACCGAATGTGCAATACCAGTAATCGAATAGGAAAACGAAACAAATATCCTTCGCTCATTGTTGATTGACAATAAATGTTAAATTAGTGACTGAAAAAATGTTTCTATGACAAAAAATAATGATAAACATCTTATCGGTGCATGTCTGTATTAGTCAGCCATTTTAATTTGAAATCTTTTATTTTATTTTAAATATTATTGCGGAATAACTTAATAACAAGTTATCTTAGGATCAACCATATCGTTTGAATACTGCAAGGGATTAAGACCTAGTTAGTGGCACGAGATATTTCCCTAACTCAAGTGCAGCTCTAATCGACCTTTTGGCCAACACCGGATGTGGTCTTTTGAAATCCGGCTGTCATGGTCATTTAAGGACGTGCCAGGTTTGGAGGTGGAGGAAAGCCGTAGTACCCGGAGAAAAACCACCGGCCTACGGTCAGTACCTGGCAACTGTCCCACGTGGGTTTCGAACTCGCAACCCTAGAGGTGGAGGGCTAGTGATAAAGTGTCGGGACACCTTAATCACTCGGCCACCATCGAGAGCACAAATTTTATATCGGTTTTATAAAAAAAAAATCTTCAAATATCACATATGTAAGAAATGTATTTTAATCTATCTAAGAGGTTTATAATGTAAGACATTTACTAAACTTGTCATATTTAACCTCTAAGAGTGAATATTTAGAAATTTACAAACAAGGCACAAATGTACAACCTTTTGAATGCATATATAATTCAATATGTATGAAATAGATATACGTTTCAGAATTAAGAACATAATTAAGACAAGGCCAGATATCTAGATCTATAAAAAAAAAAGATATACCACCACGTGATCATTGTTAGCATACCCTATATTCACCTTCCAAAAAGTACAATTGACAAAAAATGCCTAATAATAAAAGAAATATTATCAAAAAACAGCATTCATGATAATAAAGAAATTCAGTAGAATGATAAGTATACTAGTACTTAACAAGAAATATCTTTAAAAAAGATAAACATAGTTTTAATGCCGGTGGTTATAATGTAAAACTGCTGGTGAAATAAATTAACGAACTGATGCGTTTCAGCACGGATAACAAAATTATATCAGTTTGAATCATTTTTTGTGATAATAAGACTGCATTTGAAACAGGAATATAATTTCATTAATGTGTCATTTAAAAAGATACATCCACTTATTCAGCTTGCATTCAATCTTAACTTTGTTTCGTTTTTAACTGCATAATGCATTTTGCATTTACCGCTAAATTGACCAATCACATACTTCATCTTGACCAGTAACTCAACATGTCGCGTCATATCCGGGGCCAAAAGAATATTATACGGCTATGCCAAAAAAAATATCACAAATGATTTGGAGTTGAATGTTTAAACTGTTAAGATAACCATACCTGGACCTTAGATCAGGAGTCACAGCGGGGATAGCGGTCACAGGGAGACCTGGACCTTAGACCAGGAGTCACAGCGGGGATAGCGGTCACAGGGAGACCCGGACCTTAGATCAGGAGTCACAGCGGGGATAGCGGTCACAGGGAAACTGAAGGCTATACCGATCACTAACAACAACTGTCATATATGGATTGAATAGATTTTTTAAATTTTCATTGCGGCTATGAATACCAGTAGCTAGCTACATATCCCGTGGCGCGCGGTAGCGCGCCTCGGAGGATATGTAGCTAGCTACAACAGCTACATTGTTTTAATGTCGTTCCGCATTTTCCGGCCTTTTTTGTTTAATTTTGTATAAAACAAAAAGAAAGAAGTATTAAAGTAAAAATAATATTAAATACAATCATTCAATATTTTTAACACTTATCTCGTACCAACGTTATCGATCCAAGGGAAGCTACTCTTCCTGTCTTACTGTCGATGGCGTATTAATATGACCCGATTAATCAGGTGATTTGCACGAGAGTCAATGTTTTCATACGGTTTTCATAGTGTATTCATGGTCATATGTTTGTTGTTTTCACTTGGTATGTTCATATCAGCAAACCACATTAGGAATGTAAATATAACGGTATGTAATGCGTCTGATTCATAATTAGCAGAATTAATCGGAATTAGATGAAGCTTGGGAAAACAAGACCAGTAGGGAAAATAAAGTCTTTTCTTTCTTTCTTTCTTTTTTTATTTTACTTTCTTTCTTTCTTTTATTCTTTTTCTTTCTTTCTTTCTTTTATTTTTTATCTCTTTCTTTCTTTCATTTCTTTCTTTTCTTTCTTTCTTTCTTTCTTTCTTTTTTTATTTTACTTTCTTTCTTTTCTTTTATTCTTTTTCTTTTCTTTCTTTCTTTTATATTTTACTTTCTTTATTTTCTTTCTCTCTTTCTGTTCTTTCCTTTCTTTCTTTCTTTCCTTTATTTTTTAATATCTTTTTTTTCTTTCTTTTTGCGATTTTTTCCATAAAACCTGTTATCAATATTTCTTACCTATTTTAGCAGTGTCCACACGTGCGTATTTATGGTCTGTTACACGACATACGCCTCAAAGCCACGTGTATACAGGTAACAAGTATAGTGTTGTTAAAACTGTGAGATTAGAATATCGATTAGTACCACTGCCGTCGGCGTAGGAAAAAATCGCCCACATAATGTTAAATATGTATATTTAATAACGACCCCCCCCCGACTCTCTTTCCCTTTTCCTCGTGACTTGTTGTAAGTGTGGTTGTTTGAGAGTGTGAGACAATGTATTTATGCCAGCTTGCTTTTTGTTTGTAAATGTTATATACATTGTAGGGATAGGGCTTTGAATACGTTATGCAATCATGCCCAATCCCTATTTTGCTGAGAAAAGGGCGTATTTTTCCATCTCTTAATCGCGGAATGAAACACCCAACATTGTGACGTGATTTTACACATCATAATATAGAACTGAATACATTGCTGCAATATCAATAATATAATCAATACGGAAATTATTTTCTTACGAAGGAAATTTTTGCTGTTATTTACATTAAATGATGACGTGTTTAATTAGTTATCAAGTGTTATATGAGTTTTTACCTCCTGGGCCGTGTAACCTGGTGACTCCGCCTATTACACTACTTGTCCAGCCCTTCAGGTTTGAAGTTCTGTCACGTTTGGTCCGAGCTCCGCCCATCTACAATGAATATCAAAACATTTTACAAACAAATGCAATGAAGTCAAGAAAAACATGTCAGATATCAAAGGTCAAAGGTCAACTCGTATATGAATTCGTCATCCCTGGTGTTTTTTTTAAAGTCATTCAATAAGTTAAAGGTCACTGTCATTCAAACCCTGGCGTCGACTGACGTAGATGAGACGACGGATGTGTTACGGAAATAAGGGGAATGTAGGCTACATATAGATTCACAAGAGACGGAAATGAAATGAATTCATAATTATCTCTGCAACAAATAGATGACCCTCGATATACTGGTGCCGTAGAATAGTCGCAATAAGTCGATTTTTTCACGGCTCACACTGACGTCGAGGTCACGAGGTTTAACTGTATATACAGCAACATTTATCGATATAAAGGGGACTTTAAGCCGAAGAAGAAAGCTGGATTTGGAAATGCTTTCTCTGTAAAGGATGTGCCATGTAAAATGAGAGAGAGAGAGAGAGAGAGAGAGAGAGAGAGAGAGAGAGAGAGAGAGAGAGAGAGAGAGAGAGAGAGAGACACACACACAGACACACAGACACACAGACAGACACACAGACACACAGACAGACACAGACAGACAGACACAGACAGACACAGACAGACACAAAGACACACAGACAGACACAGACAGACACAAAGACACACATACATACACACAGACACACAGACAGACACACAGACAGACACACAGACAGACACACAGACAGACACACAGACACACAGACAGACACACACAGACAGACAGAGAAAGACACAGACAGACAGACAGACAGACAGACAGACACACAGAGACAGACACAGACAGACAGAGAAAGACACAGACAGACAGACAGACAGACAGACAGACAGACAGACAGAGGAGATGGCCTCTGAACACGTTTGTAGTGTTGGCTTAAAGTTAATTATTCTTATTATTTATCAAAGAAACTAGCATATGTGTAGTTATCATTATAATTAAGATATCAAAACCAACACAAATATTTACAATTTAGTAAACCTGGCTTAAGAAAGCTGTTTTCCTGTCGAAGTTTCCGTATGCTTGAAGAATTGTTAATATTTCTCTAAATATAATCAATTTTCAAAATAAGACATGTACTTACTTCGATCAAGTACGTTTTTCTCGGTATATCAAAAGAAATCCTGGTTGTTCTTTCGTCAAAAGTTAAACCATTGTTTACATCCACCGTAACTTCCGTCTGTTTGTCCGTTTACAACAGTAAGATACCCCGTAAGTCTGATTTAGTCCGTCCGTTCGGGCGATCTGATGTCACAACAGTGTCCCGTCTGAAGATTACACGAAGTTACACAGCACTGCCTCACTCCCTTTCCTTATGTGTGAGGAGAATAGTTTGCATGCTAATTAGATCTAATTAGGGGCATCATCTTTATGCGAAACGGAAAATGACGGCAGGTTAGTATCACCAGGTATAAATCGGTTCGATGACAAATCTACATAATATTGACAACTCAGTCGAAATAGTTCTTTGATTCATAGTTTAATTAATCCCTTTATAATTGGCTCCAGTTTTGATCTGTCAAACCAGTAAGTTCAAATAACATTTTCCAAAATTGTATACATTAAATTAGTGACAAATGCCTTTATCGGCTGTTGTTGACAGTCAAATATACTACAAAGATGAACTTTCTTACTTCTCATATTTGACTATTTAAGCATTTTTTCAGACATCTGAACTAAATACACCTGACTTGACCAATACAGTATATTACCGACCACTGATTTTCATTGATCAAAATCTGACACCTGCCGAAACTTTATTCGACTGAGAGATTTGGTTCTAAACCTTTCTTTGCCTGGGGGTCAGGAAATAGTTCTTTGATTCATAGTTTAATTAATCCCTTTATAATTGGCTCCAGTTTTGATCTGTCAAATCAGTAGTTTCAAATAACATTTTCCAAAATTGTATACATTAAATTAGTGACAAATGCCTTTATCGGCTGTTGTTGACAGCTAGTCAAGTGAGTACTACAAAGATTAACTTTCTTACTTCTCATATTCGACTATTGAAGCATTTTTTCAGACATCTGAACTAAATACACCTGACTTGACCAATACAGTATACCGACCACTGATTTTCATTGATCAAAATCTGACACCTGCCGAAACTTTATTCGACTGAGAGATTTGATTATAAACCTTTCTTTGCCTGGGGGTCAGGACCCCCCCCCCCTATTCGAAGGGAAAACTATTATAGACGATATCAGAGAATCTGTGCATGAATAGCTAACGTCAAGTGAAGTGAGTATTTTGTCTTAAACTAGTCTGAATATTTCAGAAAAACAGCAAAATAACCAACTTATTTATCTTCGTTTCGATTTGAAAAATCGGCAAGTTTCAATGAGGTAAATACAAAGGTTCGCTCTGTTCCTGCAGGTAGGGCGTAAGAATTGTACCTGCTGCCCCCATTGCATGATCGTAAGAGGCGACTAAATTTGGGATCTTATTTTTTCTCTTCTTTCTTAACAACTTTCTTCTTGCTAATGTCTCCCTTGACAATGCCTCACTTTTGGCCTTTAGTTGAGTGTTCGCCGCTGCGAGGAAGGCTTTGGGTTCTGTCCCCTAGCCGAGACATACCATAGTCTTTAAAAATGGTAGTTGCTGCTCCTGCTAAGCGCTCAGCATATTAGGAGTGGGACGACTGGTTTGCCCGTTGTCAGTTTAATGTGACCGTGTGGGGTGTGCTGCTGAGTGTCTTCGACAGTATACTTCAGTGAGATAGCACTATAAATCGGCAAAAGTTCCGGCCTATCACAAGGAGACTTAACACGAACATACAGCAGCCTCCCAAAACACATCTTCGCTAGCCAAGGCTTCTGATTACGTTACACTCCACGAACCCTTGGCGGATATAGTCGTGTTCAAACCGTCGCGCCCTGGAATCCCAGGGCAACCAATCAAATCGCATTTTACATTCAGGCTTGGTTTCGCATTAAACAAAAACTGCGGCACCCAGTACAGAACTACATTGTCGACTATGTCATGGCATTTTACCTAAATACAGAGATGTACAATCATTGGGGAAACATTCACAGTGTTTGATCAATTTATATAAGTCATTGATCACACATCTCATCGAAATTGACACAAGCCTTCATGTGTGTCTGTAAACATCACTGATGAAGTACATTGGTAACGCTCATTTTGATTGGTCGAAAATTTCATGAATAAAGGGTGGTAATTTCGAATCTCCGCTAGAGGGCCAGAACTAACGACTATATCCGCCAAGGGTTCGTGGAGTGTAACGTAATCAGAAGCCTTGGCTAGCGAAGATGCCCAAAACACATCTACGCCCTCACCACTACCATGCATGTCACACGCACGGGAGGCCGTCCTTAAATGACCTTAGCTGTTAATAGGACGTTAAACAAAATAAACCAAACCAAACTGATTGGTCAAAAACAAAAAACTTATATTTTCACTGCAAAGTACATGCTATATTTTCACTGCTAATCGCTGCAGGGAAAATATCAGTTTTATAAGCTTGATAAATTTCTATATTTCGCTGGCAAAAATGCAATAAATAAACTTATTACTCATTTATAAAATAAATAAACAGATAAATACATGTAAATGTTGGTAACTTTGAAGTTAACATCAATAGCACTTCTTATCGCGACTATTACTGTAGATTCCATACTCGTTATTAGGCGATTTTTATAAATACTGTACACGAAAAAATGATCTAAAACATTATATTTACGGGTTTTAAAGCATTGTTTACCCCAGTTGATGACTTTAACCAATGATACACAGAGAAAGCCATGTGGAAGCGAATGGCAGGGATGGAAGGGATTTATTTATTTATTTATTTATTTATTTTATTTATTTTTTATTTATTTATTTATTTATTTTATCTATTTATTTATTTATTTTATTTATTTTTTATTTATAAATTTATTTATTTTATCTATTTATTTTATTGATTTATTCATTTATTTATTTTATTTATCTATTTTATTTATTTATTTAATTATTTATTTATTTATTTTATTTATCTATTTTATTTATTTATTTATTTTATTCATTTATTTATTTTATTCATTTATTTATTTTATTTATCTATTTTATTTATTTATTTAATTATTTATTTATTTATTTTATTTATCTATTTTATTTATTTATTTATTTATTTATCTATTTTATTTATTTATTTAATTATTTATTTATTTATTTTATCTATTTATTTTATTCATTTATTTATTTTATTTATCTATTTTATTTATTTATTTATTTATTTATTACCTTAAACCTTACCATACAGTATATACATAACAGATAATCAGACACGATATAGAAGATGTAGCTAATAAACTTACTCTGAATTCAATTCACCTTTATCTGTCACGATAAATGTATTTCACTACCTGAACTCTGATGAGCCTATTATATAACTAAATACAGGTACAGTATGATGATATCGCTCGGTTAAATCGTTTTATCACACCTGTCATTAATACCACGCGCGACAGTTTTCCGATCATTAATGAAATAATTCAGTGACAGGCTGTGCGGTTGTGTTTTAAAGATTTGACATGATATTACCATATTATTATATATAAATCATCCGAGCCCTTAGTGTTCATTCCTAATTATATAATGTCCCTTGTCTAAACAGGCGATGAAAAGGACTCATTATTTTGGACGGAAACAACAGGTGTCTGGTTATATTTTTACCAATTTTTGTTATAATGTTATATTCTGTGGTTGGTGATCGTACATTGTAAGTTAAATATTTTACATGTTTAGACATCAACGTAGTTCCCGAAGTTGTGATGTTTTTAAGACAAACCTTGTAAACAAAGCAACCCGTCCTTGTGGGAATTTCTTTCATTGCTTTTTATAATTTCATCTTTTTATGAATCAAAGAAACACTCTTATAAAAATAAATTAGCCGGGTAAATGCTGAATTTAATTTAAAAACAATTTTGTTTAGAAATCCTCATCTCACGGTGGACACAAATAGTTTAGTCATGTGATCAAACTTAGACATAGATCTTGATTCTTTACAGGAAATGTCTATTTCCATGGTGCTAGTTTTTCTATACCTAAATTTATATTGGGAGATGGCGTGGATAAGTTTTATAACTTATGTTCCAATCCGTTGTTCATTGTGTTCATCGACAATTAATATGATTAAATTTCATAAATCATGAAGTTATGTAGCCCCCCCCCCCCCCCCCCCCCCACCTACCACCACCACCACCACCACCATACAAAAAGGACAGATAAAAAAAATCTGTTTCTATGTTTTTGAATTTTTCGTTATTAGATTCCAGTTTTATACCTAGAATCTAAGTGTAACGAATACAAATCCCCTGTGTGAGGATTCAGTTAAGGATTCGGTTCTCGACGCCAATCTTACCCGGTATAGTGGTCTTCAATAAGCCCACATTCTCAGATAAGCCTCAATCCTGTTGACTTCCCATTCAATCATTAAGTATTTACTTGTAAGATAAAGTTCGCTACATCAATGAAATTCGCCTTTTAAAGTTCGTAAAGAGCGGGTATAGCCGTTAGAATACCGTATTTGACATTTAATTAGAAACTGCACCCTATGACCTCGATAATAACGAGCGTCTTAATATAGCCAGCGGCAAACGTTTCAGAGGATGATGATGATGATGATGATGGTGATGATGATGATGATGATGATGATGATGACCTTTCGTTATTATGAATGAATGGCTGCATGACTCAGAGGTCAGGGGTGGGGAGGGGGAGTAGGGGGGGGGGGGGGGGGTGTCTTAGGGAATAGAATAAATACTATTTGTAGCAACATCAATATTAACAAACCACAATCTCCTCTCCGTGAGGAACACAATAAAAATCTCGCGCCGGTCATTGAAGTACCAAACATCCGATTTATAGATTTGCCCTTTCTCTATCGTACAGGTATTTGAGATTCTGTACACTATCTCGGTTTCCCAGTCAACGTTCCCGAGAACAAAGGCTATTCAATTTCTGGAATTCACATCGGCTGAATCTACACAGTCCATATACTGTTGATTTACATATTTTAGCGATAATTTTATTCAAGTTTTTTTTGGGTTTTTTTTTTATTGTTTTTTTTTAATTGTTTTTTTTTTGTTTTTTTGTTTTTTTGTTTTTAATCCTTCCGCTTAATTATGATCGCGCTAATACATTGCCAATTTATTATTGCACTTAGCTAAAGCTATTAAGCAATTAGCTTAAATCTGAGTACGCTGAATATTAGCATATACATTCATAAAATCAATAATATGTAGCGGAAATGAGTGAATGAGGAGACCGGATTAGGGCGAGTCTTTAAGGTAAACAATATTGTGATCGAAAATGACCTGTCCGATTGTTTGTCAACACGGTTATCTTGATTTATAGAATGATATTGACAGACTAAGATTGATGTGTATACAGATATTCATGTAAGGTTCGACTTATTCCAGTCATCTCCTCGCGAACTTCTGTAGAATCGAGGAAGACTGCAGCAAGATTTTTTTACAAATCAACACGGGCGATTGCGCTAGACCCCCAATATTATCTTTTTGACACTCGCTCTAGATCCCCAATATTATCTTTTTGACACTCGCGCAAGATCCTCAACATTATCTTTTTGACACTCGCTCAAGATCCCCAATATTATCTTTTTAACACTCGCGCTAGACCCCCAACATTATCTTTTTGACACTCGCGCTAGACCCCCAACATTATCTTTTTGACACTCGCGCTAGACCCCCAACATTATCTTTTTGATACTCGCGCTAGACCCCCAACTTTATCTTATTGACACTCGATCAAGACCCCCAATATTATCTTTTTGACACTCGCTCAAGATCCCCAATATTATCTTTTTGACACTCGCGCTAGACCCCAAACATTATCTTTTTGACACTCGCTCAAGACCCCCAACATTATCTTTTTGACACTCGCGCAAGACCCCAATGTTATCCACAATAAGGGGGTTCCACAATTATTTGCCACACTCTCGCAAGATACAAAATATTTGCGACACGAATGAGATAAAGTTGTTTTTATTGGAATATTGTGGCTCGAATGAGATATAATTGTTATTTCTATGAAAAATATTTGATATTGTGCCTGGAGTGAGATATGACTATTATTTCTATAAACAATATTTAATATTGTGCCTCGAATGACATCTAATTGTTATTTCTATAAACAATATTTAATATTGTGCCTCGAATGACATCTAATTGTTATTTCTATAAACAATATTTAATATTGTGCCTCGAATGACATATAATTGTTATTTCTATAAACAATATTTAATATTGTGGCTCGAGTGAGATATGACTATTATTTCTATAAACAATATTTAATATTGTGCCTCGAATGACATATAATTGTTATATCTATAAACAATATTTAATATTGTGCCTCGAATGACATATAATTGTTATTTCTATAAACAATATTTAATATTGTGCCTCGAATGACATATAATTGTTATTTCTATAAACAATATTTAATATTGTGGCTCGAGTGAGATATGACTATTATTTCTATAAACAATATTTAATATTGTGCCTCGAATGACATATAATTGTTATATCTATAAACAATATTTAATATTGTGTCTCGAATGACATATAATTGTTATTTCTATAAACAATATTTAATATTGTGCCTCGAATGACATATAATTGTTATTTCTGTAAACAATATTTAATTGTAGGTAATTGTACCTATTACATGTTACTAACTATAATTTCATGTAATTTTTACCTATTTAGAATTACTCTGTACATTTTGTTAATCCTGTAACTGCCTGTAATTGTCGGAATACACCCACCATATATATTTTTGCTGTATACGACGGAAAACAGCTGTACACTGTATTTTGGAATCTTAGCACGTGCGTCAATTCGATTAGCCTACTTCCAAGTGAAACAACGTTTAAAAAGCGAACATACTTGGATTATTAATGATAACGTTTCACTTCAAAATTATTATCTTTGATGACTGTTGCAGGATAAATAGAATACATATCCACTTTTGTCTTTCATAACCCTCGCCAAAATACAGCTTATATTTAAGACACTGACCATATATTCTCTATGTATATCACCGGTAAAAAAATATTTCTATGTCGGCTAGTTATAAATGCTGACTAGATCAAGTTGTTCAAAAGTTTATTAGCTTAATCACTTGATTAGTGAAAATTTCCTTTTCCTTTACTTTAAACCCTGTACATGTGTATTCCTTAAAACATGCAGGTTGGGGACTAAAGCACGGTATAGTCTCATAGACTTTCATCAAGGTAGTATTACCAGAAATGAAAATATTTACCAAGATTTAAAATGCCTATTAAACTGGGTTTAACCTAATCACTTTATTTAAACAACTGGGCCTTGGGGAGCCGTTCATCTTGTCCCGGTACAGTAGGTATCGACTGACAAGGGATTGAACCGAAATAAATCCATTTTATGTCCGAATTCTCTCCGTATATGACTGGCTAACGATTATGAATAAATAAGGTTGACCTAGAGACAAATGGTCTACATGTATATGTCAGCTAGCAACCGTTACCTGTGATCATCTGTGGTGCAGCAGTGTCTTGTCCTGTTTCTTGTGGAAATCGAAATGGCAACTTTTGAACACACTTTTAGATAAATCCCTTTTGTGTCCGATTCCTATACAAACTCCAGACCACAATACCTTGAAAGTTGTAGCGGCTGTATTTTCGGGAGGACAAAACAAATTTTAGAACAAAACTAAATTCTGTTCCGAAAGTTCTTTCAAAACAAAACGCCAAAGTTTTCTAATTCATACCAAAACACGCCCGCTCCATTCTGATAGAGTTCCAACAAAACCCCATTAAAGCGATTGACAGAATTTTGGCTACCTTACGGAAGATGGCGTAATTTGTAATTTCGCATGTTCGATAGGGTTGCCCCACCCAGCTACTGAATAAGGGGCCTGTCGCGGGGATCAAACGAATAAAGCTCTAATCAGAACGAGTCACAATAAAGTCGGCTATACCAAACCCACCACAGATAAGGTTCGAACTATTCTAAATCGCGTCGACATTTAAAGATCTATGGGTCATTTTGTACCCCAGCCTGGTGGCGAGTTTACAGCAATGCGCTACTTGATACGGTAAATTAAAAACCCATACGTATATATACATAATATTAAACATGAAATTTTATGCTAAATTTCGTGTCGAAAGAATTGCAGGGTAATAGCAATATTTGTGTTGATCATGATCCCCCCCCCCCCCCCCCCCCCCCCCATTTTAATTTCACTCTGATTGATGGTATTTATAAACAAAGTAAAACGTGCAATCTAGTCCATAGCCGCCAAATTAAGATTACGTCATATTTAATTGTTCTAGTCAATTGCCGTCGAGAAGAGCATGTCTAATTTAATCATTCTAGTCCATTCCATCAAATTAAGATTACGTCGAATTTAATCATTCTAGTCCAGTACAGACAGACATTGTAATAAACTTCCGGAAATTGTCAAATTCTTCTAATTCTCTTTCCTGTACATGTATGCCTCTAGTATATGGAGGGTTAAAAGGGACATAATTCTATGTTTAACTTTTCTTGTTTGTTTAACCATTTAACTTATTGTTTTGATTATTGTTCCTTATATCTTTTATTTTTTCATTTCTTTATTTTTACATAGTGATAAGTGTTGATATTTAATTTCTTTTATTCAGCGTTAGATATGTTTTATATTCCTATTGCTGCAGACTGATGCTATAAACTAAGTAAAATTGTGTTTAACAATTTTAGATATTAGTCGGCTATTTCTATTTTGTGACCAAAAACTTTGATTTTATATGTCATTTGTTCAGTTTCTGCTTGATAGTTTTATGGTTTTCAAATTTAGTGGTTTAATATCGCATTTTCTTCTTTTCCTATTTGGTTATTTAAGTATATTTCATTTCACAACAACAATGTTAGTGTTTTAGAATTATGTCCCAAAAAACCCTTGATGCATTTTTTCAAACTATTCTAACACCAGGGGGCAGAAAAATCTAAACATAAATATATAATCACGGGGCGCTCCCCAACAACCATCGACTGGTAACTTCATATTATGATTTTATCAAAACGGTTAAATCCTAGGCATTGTGCTTATTAGATATGTAATTATTAGTATTGAGACACCGTTTGTGTACCAATAAAATGTTTGTTTTTGACGATTTTTCCGTGTCGTTTTACGACATCGCTCAACTTTTGTGACGGAAGTGGGTCAATCAGCTAGACCAGCGTTCATCTTTTCGATAACAAATCTAAACTCTTACGGAGTCGTAGGTTTCCAGTAGGTTTCCTAGGTCTAAGTTAGTGTAAATGTTGCGTGTTCATTAACGTTTTAGAGACAGGCGACGTTTAAATATGTAATATTTAATTTCTTTACAAAAATATACACGAGATCAATGACGAATTGGGTACCCCCTCTGTGCATCTAAACAACTGCTTACGCAAAAGTTGAGGTGGCAAGCGCACAGGGAAGACACGTTACTCAAACAACCTGAAACTTCTGAAGGACGGCATCCACTCATCTCCTCATCTAAGCAAAGCTTGGACAAGTATGATCAAACACGACACCAAAATTTGCTGTACTACTAAACCGGGCGAAGACTGGAACTCTTCAATTGAGGAAACGGATGTTCTGGAGATTCACGCAGAGGACGAGGAAATCTAGTATCTCATCTAAACTCAGCATGGTACCGTGCTAGTTTAAGCTATTGCCAATATAGACACTTGGTAATCGTGCTAGTCAACTATAATATTATAGACAATTGTGTTTACTCAGCATGTTAACCGTACTAGTTTGTATACCTGTGAGATCAAAGATATGACAGTGTGGATTGGCATGGTGACAGTGCTGCTTTCTTGTTTAGTCCACAACTATTACTAATAGATAGCTCGGCATGATTATTGTGCCAGTACATGTATGTTAAAATTGTAAATTAAAATATTTCTGTGTTAACTCGGCATGTAATCGTGCCAGTGATGTAAGAAATACAACCCCTAGTAAAACAGTTATAATCCAGCAAAATGGCAGATGAGCAACATAAATTAGCTGTTAATAAGCAAATTGAGCTTAAAACTGGCAGACTCATGACTAGCACTCCAATAACTCATAGTATTAAACGAGGGAGAAAGGACTCTGATGAGGATGCTGTTTGCAACAAATGCAATAAACACCTACAGGACAAAGGGCTCATGTGTAGGGGATGCAAGTTATCATTTTGTCAAAAATGTACTGGCCTGGTGACCACCATGTTTACATGCTTCTGCAAAAATACCAGCAAAAATTGTCAATGGTGGTGTGATAGTTGCACAAATGTTCAACCAACTATAGACAATGTTGTAACTACACTACAAAGGATGGAGCTTCTAAATGAAAATAGAATGGGAAGGCTAGAAAGAAAAATGGAATCACTCGAAGAAAGTAATAAAGAAAATATTAAGCAGGAAATTAAAAATATGAAAGATACTGTTGTAAAATCTGTAAAGGAAGATATTGTATCACTCGTAGATGAAAGAACAAAAGAGCTGGACTTAAGACGTAATAAAGAGAATAACATCATTTTATTTAATGCTCCGGAGAATTCCACAACCAATGAAAAAGATCAAAAGGAAGAAGATGAGAGACAACTCCGGGACCTAGCATCCAGCTTGGGTGTAACTGACCTAGAGCTTGTACTTCACTTCCGAGTTGGAAAAGTCAATGAAACCAGAGAGCGAACAGTTATAGCCAAAATAGGAAGTAGAAGTCAAAGAAGGGAACTACTACAAAAAGCTAGAACTATCTCCAGCAAGGCCAGTACACCTCTAAAAAGGGTGATACTTCTGAGAGACCTAACAAAAATACAGAGAAGCGAACTCCAAGACAAGAGAAGAAAAGGAACCCAAGCAAAGCGGGACATTCCTGAACAGAACACTGAACCCAAGAGTGTGGACCCTGCGAGACCAAATGATGAACACTCAATATCTTTAAATTACAATGAAGGGGTTGATGCTACAATCAAGAACTGGAGCCCTGAACAAAATGTACTACCATATAGCCTTCGTAGACCACCATCGAGTCAAGAATCAATGCTCGACCCAGAAGAAACAGTTATTGGAGGGTTACCCACCACTGGATTCCTAGAATCGAGTTAGGATTCTGTTTTTAACCATGCACGAGTGGAAGGATTATCCATTTTTTATTCAAACGTTGACACCTTGACCACACCAAAAGTAGAGGAATTAAGGACTATTGTTGAGGAAACCAATCCGGATATAATCCAGCTGACTGAAATTCTCCCCAAAAGATCCAAATTCGAACCCTGGTCTATGTCTTACAACATTGAGGGCTACAACCAGTTCAACAACAGCGCAGATTCAAACTGTAGAAAGGGGGATTATAGTTTATGTTAAAAACAATGTAAACTGTATTCAGATTGACAACCTAGAATATCAGGAATCAGTCTGGTGCTCAGTAAAACTAAGCAGTAAAGACTCCCTGCTTTTAGGATGTATTTATCGTAGCCCAAACAGCACTCAAGAAAATTTCCAAGAATTGGTAGAGCACTTCCGGTCTGTTCAAAATTTTAAACCATCACATCTATTGATCACGGGTGACTTTAACCTTAAGGAAATTAACTGGACAACATTTAGCACTTCAGTAGGAGTGGATCACATTGCTTCAAAATTCCTCGATTTAACAATGGATAACTTTCTATACCAGCATGTAAGGGAACCTACCCGTTTTAGAGAAGGAAATGAACCCTCATTGCTCGACCTTGTTTTTACCAACGAGGAAAATATGATAGAAAACATCTCGTATAATGCCGGCCTAGGTCTCAGTGACCATCTGTCATTAAGTTTTAAACTCACCTGTTTTAGTGAAGAACCACCACCCTCAAACTCAAAGAAAAAATATAACAGAGGAAACTACAATGCTATACGCCACAATCTCCGAGCAGTAACTTGGGATGTTATGGACAACATGGGCCTGGATGAAGCCTGGACATTTTTTGCTGATACATTATCAATAGTTACTGAACACCATATACCAGTGAGCAAAGAACGACCAGTCAACATGAAAGGTACCCATGTGCTAGACAGAACAACGCTAGAAGTGATTAGGAAAAAAAGAACTCTTTGGAAAAAATACCAACACTTCAAATCTCCTGAAAACTTCAAAAAGTATAAAGATGCTAGGAACAAAGCAACCAAAGCGATCAGGAGCC
The DNA here is from genome assembly GCF_902652985.1 of Pecten maximus. NCBI lineage: Eukaryota > Metazoa > Mollusca > Bivalvia > Pectinida > Pectinidae > Pecten > Pecten maximus. The sequence continues at coordinate 28,578,999 of NC_047033.1, forward strand.
AACAGCATCACTACGAAAAGCAAATGGCCAGTAAAATCAAGTCCGATCCCAAATTATTCTGGAATTACGTCCGCAAAAAAAAAAAAAAAAAAAAAAGATAAAGTTACACAGCTAGAAAAAACAAATGGAGAATTGACAACTAAAGACAAGGAAAAAGCAGAGACTCTGAATTATCAATTTGCCAGTGTATTTGTCAATGAAGGCCCAAACGAACCTCCTGAATTTCCCACCCGGACACAAAACACCATCAGTTCCCTTGTCATCACAGAAAAAGAAATACGAAAAGCCATCAATAAACTTAAAGTCAACAAATCTCCAGGCGCAGACCAAATTCATCCCCGCCTTATCAAAGAAACAGCTAATGAGATTATCATCCATTGGAAATTATTTTTCGGAAATCGATACAAACACGGAAATTGCCAGCTGAATGAAAACATGCATTAGTCACACCAATTTTCAAAAAGGTAGTAAAAAAAATCCAGGAAATTATAGACCCATCAGCTTAACATCAGTCGTTGGTAAACTTCTACAATCAATTATTAGAGATGATATTGTAAAACATCTTGAAGACAACAAACTACTATCAACTAACCAACACGGATTCAGAAGTGGGCGATCTTGTACAACACAACTTTTAGAAACTTTGGAAGACTGGACAGAAGCCCTGGACAAAAACCAACAAATTGATGCCATTTATTTAGATTTTAAAAAAGCTTTCGACAAGGTCCCACATAAAAGGCTGTTAACAAAAGTAGAAGGGTACGGTATTAAAGGAGAACTTTTGGAGTGGATACAAGATTTCGTCAAGGATATGACGCGGGAAGTAATTGAAAGAGGACAGCACTCAACCACCAGAAAGGTCACCAGTGGAGTTCCACAAGGGAGTGTACTGGGGCCCTTACTTTTTCTAATTTATATCAACGACGTACAGGATTCACTATGCAACAAGATCAAAATGTTCGCCGACGATGCCAAGCTATATAAACCATCAATTCAAGGTGATAATGGAACATCTCTCCAGAGTGATATCGATAAAGTCTGTGAATGGACAGATAAGTGGCTTATGGAGCTAAACTCGGATAAGTGCAAGCATCTGCGACTATTCTTGGGCCGAGAAAAAAACGAAAATAAATATGAAACAACACAGCTAGGTGTTAGACATGAAATAGATCAAGTAACATGTGAAAGAGATCTCGGTGTACTTGTAGACAAAAATTTAAAATTCAGTGAGCAAGTAAACACAGTAGTCAAAAAGGCAAACAGAAATTTGGGCCTAATATTCAAGACCTTTAGTTGTATGAATGTAGAAATGTTTCTAAACCTTTACAAGTCACTAGTACGCCTCTATTTAGAAACAAATATCACTACATGGTCTCCTAAGTTAAAGAAAGACAAAATGTCACTAGAAAACATCCAGAGAAGGGCCACTAAATTAGTTCCATCACTAAAAGATCTATCATATCCAGAACGCCTGCGTCATCTGGGACTTCCATCACTTGAATATAGGAGATTAAGAGCAGACATGGTTCAAACCTATAAACTGATTAACAATTTGGACATATCTAACCAACAAGTAATACCTACACTTGATAAACTCAATACTAGAGGGAATTCCAAAAAACTTAAAAAGATTAGGTGCAACACTAATATTAGGGGACAAGCTTTTAAAAATAGGATTGTAAATACATGGAATCGACTTCCCACACCAGTAGTAGATTCCCCGTCCCTTAATACTTTTAAATCTAGGCTCAATAAGCATTGGGTCAATCATCCAGTAAAGTGTTTACCTTCTTGCTACTAATGCATATATATAAAAGTTGTATACGTGTCCTCTGCGCAACCTGCAAATGAGTGTACAACCATGAAGATGCGTCAACAGAAGCCACAAGCTTACAAGGACGTCGAATACTATGAACTATGAACTATGAACTTTATTGTTTGTTTAATGAAATTACTGTGTCGTTAATTTATGCTTTGATGTCTTGATCAGCTGATATTTGTTTATGTTGTGGAGCAACGACGTTTCGAGAATCATACATATTAGCTTACGATGACACGAACTTTCAAGGAACTACTGTACATGTACTTCAGTACACACTAGCAGTATATCGAACAATTCTTTTTCAGTAATAGAAGTTTTTTTCTCAACTTCTTAATGAAATATATATGTTCTAGTGCTTTAAATTTTGAAATTAAAGTCTCTGACCTACCCTTTATTTAATAGGATTTAATAGGATAATTAATGGACGCAGGCATTGGTATGCCTCTATGTCCATATCTTGAATCTTATAATAATACATATAGTTAAACATTAGTTAGTACTTCCGGGTTCCAGTCTGTAACTAGCTAAATGATTATATTTAAGTTCCAGATTTGCCCAATGGTTATCCAAGCCTATCTCAAAGTCCCTTTATATTGAGATGGTTCTTAGGACAGTGTCAAATTATATCATCTTTTGCATTGATTAAAAGATGAAATAAGTTTTCAAATATATTTAAACCTTTCACTTTTATGCACCAAAGAAAACAATATGCAAGAAAGCTGTTAAGCTAAAATATTGTCAATTATTATGTTGCATTAGGAAAAATTCTGTTGCTTTGGGTGTATAGAAAGATGTCATGCATTTTTTTTTTATCTTTTAAAATTAAATCAATTTCAATTTATTACAAAAAAAGTATAAGATAGAAAATTATTTGACAAAATCAAAGAGTTACCAGGTTTTAGCTATCACAATTTTACAAAATAGTTGACTTTGACTTTGAAATTTCATGAATTAGTAAATTTTCAAATATCTATAAGTTGCTTTATTATCAATTTCATATCAACATATTTCAACCTTTTGCTTACATGTGCCAAAGAAAACCATGTGCGAGAAACCTGTTCTGAGAAAATTTTACTAAAATTATGTCGATTGTTATATCACATTCAGTTAATTAACTAATTTAGGGTGTGGAACCATGTTGTAGTTTTGTTTTGTCGTTTGAATTTTTAATCAGTTTCAACTTAATACAAAAGGTATAATAGAAAACTACTTGTCAAAATTAAAGAATTACTAATATTTTGTTATCACTATTTTACAAAATAGTTTTTCTCCAAAATTTCATCTGCACACAGGTAGCAATTGGTAAATTTTGAAATATCTTTGCTTTAAATACCATTCCGACATATTTCAACCTTTCGCTTACATATACCAAAGAAAACAATGTGCAAGAAACCAATTCTGACAAATTTATACTTCATTTTTTGGAACTATTATGTATTTATTGTGTGTTGCACTAAGTTATATTCAATGTTGGGGAACAATGTAGTTGTTTTTAAATTATCTTTTGAATTTAAACCTAGCTTACTTATATAAAGGTATTATAGAAAATTATTTGACAAATTCAAACAATGACCAGGATTTAATGATAATCATTCTACAAGATAGTCTTCTTCATAATGTCATCTCCACACAGGTGAAACACAGTAACACTACAGTAGGACTAGTGTACATGTAAATAGTTTATATGTTTCTTTTTTTTAGGCAAACACCACCATATGCAAACATTTACATTAGGAAGGGTGTTACAAATTGTTGGCCAAAGACTGCAGTTAATTTCCCTCTATATTCTACTGAAGAAACAAATTCAGGATTTTGAAACTTTACATAAAATCTGGTTTTTATTTCATATTGTAGAACTATTCTCTCAATATCAAGCTATTTTGATATTGGGATAACACCATTTTCTTTTATTTTCACATCTTTTACAATTGCAACTGTGACAAATAAGAATTAAAAAGTTTTAAACAGGTACTGAAATTGCAGGCCTTAGACCGCAAGTAATTACCCTCTATGTTCTACTTAAAAACAAATTCATTAAAATGATTTTGAGACTTTGCATAAAATGTGGTTTTCATTTCATTTTGTAGAACTACTCTCTCATTTTCAAGCCATTCAGATATTGAGAAACAAAGTTTCCACAATTTTCACTTCTTTGGTACTATTGCCACTGTAAGATAGTTTATTAATTATTTATTATTGAGGGGCGGCGGTGGCGGAGTGGTTAAGGTGTCATGACACTTTAATATCACTAGCCATTCACCTCTGGGTTGCTAGTTCGAAACCTACGTGGGAAGTTAACTGGCCATGGTACTGACCGTAGGCCGGTAGTGTTTCTCCTGCTACTCCGGCTTTCCTCCACCTCTAAACCTGACACGTCCTTAAATGAACTTAGCTGTTAATAGGACGTTAAACCAAATACACCAAGTATATTAGTATTATATATATAGAAGAAGTATAGTTTGAACAGTTATCCTGCAGAAGAAAAGGGAAGCTGACAATCAGGACGGTATGTGCTGTCATGGTTATGTCTTTGGGCAAGACCACTTTACCCTTTTTGTTCTGGATGGCATGCAATGGGCCTCTTGTATGTTGTTCAGTCAGGTAGTCACCAACTACTACAAGGAAACCCAGCCTCAGACTTAAAGATGCTACTTATTTTTCAGAATCTGGGCAAACTGGTCTACACTGCTACCTTACAAGAAGTTTAAATCATTAATTTGAAAAGAAAATATTATTTATTTTGCTTGGTAAGCTCAATTTCCTGGATGGCATGTGGACAGACAGGTCTCCTGCATGTTGTTCAGAGGTAGTCACTAACTACTACAAGGAGACCCTGCCTCAAACTGACTCAGCTGGTATTCAAAGGGTGATAAACAAAGCTAACAAATAACAAAGCAAATATATATAAGAGTAAGAGATAATTCCAACTTAATTTTCAGAAACTCCAGGGCAAACTGGTGTACACTGCTACCTGATAAAATGTTGAAAACAGTTATTTGAAAAATAAAAATATGATTTATTATGCATGGTTAAGCTTCCTTTACATGAATTATTGTTCAAATTCACATAAATAATTTAAAACTTGCTAATTACTTCATCTGTGATAGAAAAAGGGAGATAACTCGCTCACCTGTTCTTGATATTAAATTACCTGGGTAATTAGATATTTCCCTAAAGTTCTATTCATGATCGATCAAGTATCGATATGATGATGATTGATAATGAACTTATTAGTGATTCTCAACACTACTGAAGAAGTTTTCGAATAAAAAAAAATGGACAATCTCCCAATTTGCTCGACACGGACCACTGACAAAGACCTAGGGACATATATAGACTTATTATACGTCCCTGCAAAGACACTTGGTACTGACTTTGAACTATGGGGAAAGTCCCGAAATGAAATTTACAATTTAATATATTGAATCAATTTTCGGCAATATCATCGGTTGATATATCCGAAGTCTTGGAACTGGCAGCACGGGCGCTGTATGATATGCGGAACTTCGAAGACCAGTCCAGTACTTCGAGCTCTAGGCCTACTGCCTGTGCCATTCAACCGGAGCTCGTAATGAAAGCAGACACGAAAAAACGGGCTCGGTGTCGTAAACACTTTTTTTTCGAACTAGGATTTTATCATCTGAGGATATAATATTGATATCATTTCGAATATTAAGGATAACAAGAAATATCTTTAAAAAAGATAAACGGCATAGTTTTAATGCTGGTGGTTATAATGAGAGATATGAGGGCACTGTGGGGTATTTTTCTATCCCAGAATGCCTCATTCAAGATGGCTGCCAATGTTGGCAGCCATTTTGAATGAGGTATTCTGGGAGAGAAAAATACCCCATAAATGCCTTCAATTCTCTCCCCTGTATCTTGGTTTTCAAATACAGAAGTGACATACCTTTCTTTAACTGTATTTTCTTGAGATTTTATCTTTTTAGGTTCTTTTGGACATCTTCTTCTTTCAATATCTGTTGGTGATGATTCATGTTGTATACCAAAAAACATTGGAACCAGATTCATCAGAGGCCTTGGTGATTAAAACAAGATCTCATGACAAATGATCCTGATGACAGGTAAAAAGTTTCTGTCTGTGTATCAGCCATGCTAGATTTGTTACACCCCATTTTTAAATATGTGTAAACCGCCAAACTTTCCAGAATGAGGCTGTGAAGAATTCAACATGGCAGCCTCCATGTGTTTACATCACCTCAGGATGTTTATGGATTTTAACATTATAAAATATAGCAGGTAAGTTGTTTTTTTAATCATTTTGATCTGATCATAGAATATTTATTTTAAATGTATGAGTATAATATGAAACAGGCAATGCCTGAAAAGAGCGAAGCTAGCTAGTATGCCAATGTGTAACATAAAAATATAGTGATAAACGTTTCGCCGTTTAATAACGAGAAAGTAATAATAACCGGAAACCAGAAAGGCTTTTCTGAAGATGCTATTTCTCAGAAACTTGTGAAATGCTTTTGTAGTATGTATGGTCAATATCAACATGCAAAGGATTTTTTGAATTTGCAGGAATGTTTGCTTTGTGCCGACTTTCAAAACCCAACACTTCTTTTTTTTAATTTTCTGTTTGGGGTTGACCATTTGGAATTGTTGTCGCCCTTGGTTTTGCATAGTACAGTATGTGTGATCATTACCAGAGACATATGAATGATTTATTGCATATAATGTGTTTATATACCAGACATATATCTGTATATACCTAAAATGAGAGTCTTCAGAAAGTGTAGCCCAACCATTATTGAATAGCGTATGTGTCCTGTATGTGGAATTAGAAATTGATGTGTTTTGAACCTTTTTTTTTTTTTTTTTTTAAATCTTCCCAGAAAATCCAGTTTTTATGCATATCTGTACAGATGTGCTTTCTCAGTCTTTGAGAAAAATCACCATGTAATGATCATGTAATGATAAACATTAAATTGCATCACTTCGACACCAATGGTGAACATGTAAACTTGATTCACAGGGGCACGTCTAGTCTTATATTTAAAAATAAATACATTTTGTAGCCAGAAATAGCTATATGTTAATCTATATAGGTATTTCTAGCTATTTTTTAATATAAGACAAGACATGTCCCTGTGGTTGATTAGAGGAACAATTGTTAAGTTCCAATGTAGACAGAGCTATAACCAAGACACTGGACTGTTAATTGTCTTTGATTATTTTCCCCTTATTAGCCTTGATACAAAGTAGAATAATCAGTAAGCTTAAATGAGTAATTTAAAATATGTAATACCCAAACCTGTATAGTAAATAAAACTATAAAGTGCAGTACAGTACAGGTCTAACAATGGTATGTCTAGTTATAACCAGAAGTTGATCCAGGATGGATAAAAAAATCTAGACAACAGTTACAATTCAGGATGTCAATCAATTTTATTTCTGCTTAATTTCACTATCAATATAACACTTGAGAAAGATGTAGTATTTTGTTGTTCATGGTGCAAATTCAGCAGCTCATATCTATGTAGTTGTTGTTCTAGCCTATTTATTTTAGCTGCTGCTGACAAAACTTCCAAAGCTGTATCTGAAAAAATACGATAGTTACAAATGTTTTTTTTTTCTTCATATTTTTCATTTAATGACAACACTCTTAAGCTAAAGCCTTCATTTTTCTACATGCCCGGAGTATGCTTTACACTATCTCAACAAATAGGATGTATATATTCTATGTATGTGCTATTCCCACCATATACATGAAGTCTTTTGACATGCTTGCTGTTTACTTTATAGACAAGAAAATAGAAAACATATGTACATACATTTTACATGTATTTTAATTGGTAAATTAGAAAGCTCGGGATTCATATCAGGCAAGGTCATGGAGATGTTAGAATACTCAGGGGGTGGGGTCGGATAAGATATGTTTACTGATGGTGGATAAGGTCATGGATTAATAACACTCAGGGATTAGATTAGACAGTTTCAAAATTTCACTTGTATTATATTGTAGTAACCGATGTTTATTATAGAGGAAGGAAAATCAAATGCATACAATTAGTGAAGCTATCACACCATTATGTTTGACTGGTTTATAGATTCAAATGTGGTTTATTAAATATTTAGTTATAGAATATTTTCATTTTCACTCAATGCCAATATGATAATCATCAGGAAAGTGTTCCATTAAAAAATATCACATTATCATTAGATATCCCAAATATTAGTGCCAAGTGGAAGCATTCCAGTAATATACACATTTCATGTGGCAGTGCATTTAGTAATCTGTGAGGGGAAAATAAGGTTAAGTGTGAATCAGATGTAATTTTGCAACATTAATATTGTTGGTAACAGTAACATAGCTGGTAACTACAATGTAAACTTAATGTCTCTACCAACCTTATGTATAATTTGAGAGATTATCATCTTTTAATTAAAACTGGTATTGGGCACCATTGATACATGTATAAGGCATGATCTAAACAATATTATAATTATACATATTTTTGAAAAAAAAAGATTAATTTATGGTACATCACTACAAAAAAAAATCCTACTTTCAGTTTCGAAATATCAAGATGGACTGAGAAATCAATGGAAACAAATATTTTGGCATACTATTGAAATTAATAGCTAATGAATTTGATATAATCATATGGACATGTCTCGTCTTATATTTTAAAAATAGCCAGAAATACTTATATATAAAGTCTTCATATAGGTATATCTGGCTATTTTTTTTTTATATAAGGCTAGACATGCCCCTGTGGTATAAGTTAACTGTAATAAAAGCATGCATACATGATGAGCGTGTTTCAAATGGTATCAGATAGCCTGAGTTTCCTCTGGCCCTAACACTACACCAGACATACAATGGTACAAATCAGACTGCAGTATAACGTTAGGCAAACCTTGCCACGAGAAAGTGAAAGAAAGATTCCAAACTTTCGCAGTAAATACATGTACTACACATACTTCATTACACTAGTCTTACTGTACATTACCTTGTTGCTTCTACTTTCGTTTTGACATGCTTTTACACGCCTTCACCCACCTCCAGCTCATTTTTATGTCGCTTTTACTTACGTTTTAGGATCCATGAATTGTAGAATATACAACACCGCCCTCCAATCTATCAGGGTATCGGGGGTAACTGTTGCCAGTTCCCCACGAGCACGTTTTCACCATTTTCTGTTTACATATGTATTCTCGCGGTGTTCAACTGAGGTCCGACAAGTTGACGGAGGTAATGGCGGACAATCGACCTCGCGATCTGATTGGCTAGATTTATATAGCAACCACGTTGCCTAGGAACGACATGGAGGGTGCAACATCTCGATACATTTTCGGCAATCATCGGAAATATGCCGAATGTTCCCAGTTCCGTCCTCGAAACCATAACTCGAGCTACATTTTATTCGCAAACTATAACAGATATTTTTTACAAAAATAATAAGTCAGCATTATGAACACACCAACTGGATTTACAGTTTCTGCAGACAAATGGAGCGGGTTACACACGCTCACTTCCGGCAGAAAATTTTCAGGCTGTATCATCCCGTACGACGTAATGCGAAGCTGGACTAGAATACTGTACATACGTGCACGTTAACGGTAAAGAGCTTCGCTCGGGCAGCTTCGCTGCCCGAAGAGCTTCGCTGCCCGAAGAGCTTCGCTCTTATTATAGAATGAAGCTGTTTTTATCATGATTTACGGAGATTGATTTCTTGATGCTCAAGTTATCACTGACTCAGTGTTACGGAGGTCATTTTTTGCAGATTACAGTAGATTTAGATGGTTTGTATTGTAAAATGGAATCATCTCAGTTCAAAATAATCATTATGAATTGATGTCTTCATAACAGTAGTAAAATAAAGGTTTTGTTTTGTTGCTAGAACTAAAAATACTACCATGACAAACTGCTTTCACTTTCTATTCCCGGAACTGTGACGTCACAGCCATAACTGTCTTGAGTTGTACGGAGGGTATTTTTTGGAGATTACAGTAGATTCAGATAGTTTTTATTGTAAAGTGGAATCATGTCAGTTCAAAATAATCATTCTGAGTTGATGTCTTCATAACAGTAGTAAAATAAAGGTTTTGTTTTGTTGCTAGAACTAAAAATACTACCATGACAAACTGCTTTCACTTTCTATTCTCGGAACTTTCTAGAGAGTGTGACGTCACAACCATAACTGTCTGATAAGTTGTACGGAGGTCATTTTCCGTAAATTACAATAGATTTAGATGGTTTTTATTGTAAAATGGAATCATGTCAGTTCAAAATAATCATTCTAAAACTGTGTCTTTTTAACATGGTGTTTTAACATGCTAACATGTTGTTTTAACATGCTGATTTGCTGTTTTGACATGTTTATATGGTGTTTTTAACATGTTAACATGCTGTTTTAAATTCATGATTTTGTCATTTTTGTTGTTTTTGTCATGTTTTGTCATTTTTGTCATGATTTTGTCATGAATTTGTCATTTTTGTCATGTTTTGTCATTATTTGTCATTTTTTTGTCATGAATTTGTCATGAATTTGTCATGAATTTGTCATGTTTTGTTGTTTTTGTCATGTTTTGTCATTTTTGTCATGATTTTGTCATGATTTTGTCATGTTTTGTCATGATTTCGTCATTTTTGTCATGATTTTGTCATGATTTTGTCATGTTTTTGTCATTTTTGTCATGATTTTGTCATTATTTGTCATGATTTTGTCATGATTTTGTCATTATTTGTCATGATTTTATCATTTTTGTCATTATTTTGTCATTATTTGTCAGGATTTTGGCATGTTTTGTCATGATTTTGTAATTTTTGTCATTATTTTGTCATTTGTCATGATTTTGTCATTTTTGTCATTATTTTGTCATTATTTCTCATGATTTTGTCATTTTTGTCATTTTTGTCATGATTTTGTCATTTTTGTCATTATTTTGTCATGATTTTGTCATTTTTGTCATTATTTTGTCATGATTTGTCATGATTTTGTCATTTTGGTCATTATTTTGTCATTATTTGTCATTATTTTGTCATTTTTGTCATTATTTTGTCATTATTTGTCATTATTTTGTCATTATTTGTGATTATTTTGTCATTATTTGTCATGATTTTGTCATTTCTGTCATTATTTTGTCATTATTTTGTCATTATTTGTGATTATTTTGTCATTATTTGTCATGATTTTGTCATTTTTGTCATGATTTTGTCCTGATTTTGTCCTTAATTGTGTCCTCATTTTGTCCTCATTTTGTTATTTTGTCCTCATTTTGTCCTTTTTGTCCTAATTTGTCCTTTTTGTCCTTATTTTGTCATCTTTTTGTCCTTTTTGTCCTCATTTTGTCCTAATTTTGTCATTTTTGTACTACATGTAGTATGAGATAGGGCTTTCATACTCAGGGGTATATAGTGTTCAACATGCTTTTGTGAAGGAGGGAGTAGTGTAAAACTGGACAGTGTATGAAGTAGAGGTCACCTTACTAGCTCAGGCTAGAGTGAATTTCCTTTTAGCTTAGTGTTAATCGTTTGAGGCTCAGTGTCTTAATATCTAATACATTTACTTCTAAATATAGAGCTGAAATTCTCAACATTTTGTTACCTGCCACTGGGATAGACATTTTGAAAGATGCCTCTGTCGTGAAGGGTTAGTATGTTCCGTGGAGCCTTTGTGTTGTATGGTCTCCAAATGGAAAGCTGTATCTGCAAGCCAACATGCTGGCATCGGATATGGTATCTGAAATCAATAGATCTTATTTTATTGTTCGATCGAGTAGAAGGAAATTCCCCTTGCACAAATTTAGAAGTTTCGGTTTTCAGGACGCAGAGATCTACTCTACCAATTAAATAGAAATCTCCTCAAAAGCAAATTAGAAGGTTAAGCTAAGAGACAACATAACATCGTACAAACGACAGTAAAAGAACCATATTACCTAAAAGCATAGATGTAAAATCTTCTCATGCTCCAACTGATGGGCGCGGCCATCTTGGAAAATCGGCGGCGCGGAGTAAATACCGGATATATTCTGTACACGCGCTGTACAGTAATGTTCATAATTTAGGGAACTTTATGTTCATGACTGAATTGATGTCTGGATAAAACACTTTCTGATACTCATTCCGTTTCTTTCATGTTATTTGGGGAAAAAAATCTAAGTGAATTTCTTCTAAGGTATGTTAAGGGGACATAGCTCGTAGAACCTGCACGGCACAGTATCCGTTATTTACACTGCTCCAAGTCAATCTTGCTCAATCAGATGTTTCTAACCAAAACAACGTGAGTTACAATGTCACGAATTAGTTTGGCCGAAATCGCTGTAGGCTCAGTTGGATGTCTCGCAGCGACCTTTTTCGGATTCCAGATTTATAAACAAAGAGTTGATCAAGGTAACACATACTTAATGTATGCGAAGAATTGCTTAACCTGTCCTACATATACTGCAGTTCAAGGACACTGACATCGTCTGCTTGGCCTATACTCGGTTATTGATTAGGGCGGCTAGGCCATATCTACCTATATAGCTACTGATCTAACGTTATGTGGATTGTTATGATATAAAATTTTAAAATTAAGCGTCGAATTGCTTAAAAAAAATATAGAATGTTAAAGGATGTTATAGAATATTATGAAATGTAGAATGTTATGAACTAGATCTATTATATAATGTAGTCTGTAGAATGTAATATAATTTAATAAAATGTTATGAAATAATTAGGATGTTAATATTAGGCCTATAGAATATCATGAAATGTTATAGAATAATATGAAGTTTTACAGAATATTATGAAATGTTATAGAATATCATTAAGTGTTAAAGAATACAATGAAATGTTATAGAGAGTATCATGAAATAATAAAGGGTATTATAGAATGTTGTGAAATGTTAAAGAATATCATGAAACGTTATAGAATATGATGAAGTTTTATAGAATATCGCGAAATGTTATAGAATGTTATTAAGTGTTATAGAATACAATGAAATGTTATAGAATATCATGAAATGTTATAGGGTATAATAGAATTTTGTGAAATGTTAAATAATATCATGAAATGTTATAATAGAATATTATGATATATGTTATTGAATATCATGAAATGTGATAGCATGTTATGAAATGTTATAAGAATGTTATGAAATATGAAATGTTAAAGAATTTTATAAAATGTGATAGAATATTATGAAATGTTATAGAATATTACAGAATGTTGTAGAATATCACAAAATGTTATAGAATATTATGAAATGTTATATAGAATATCATGAAATGTTATAGAATATTATAAAATGTTATAGAATGTTATGAAATATTATAGAATATTTTGAAATGTTATATAGAATGTTATGAAATGTTATAGAATATCTTGAAATGTTATAGGATGTTATGAAATGTTATAGAATATTATGAAATGTTATATAGAATATCATGAAATGTTATAGAATATTATAAAATGTTATAGAATGTTATGAAATGTTAAAGAATATTTTGAAATGTTATATAGATTATCCAATGACGCCTCGGTTTTCTTTGATCTTTTGTTGGCGATATATTGCATACTATGTGATATTTCAAATATCACATATGTGATATCTGAAATATCACATGGCATTTCTGATTGGTCCATGCCTCAGTCTTGAGGCGGGGCCAATTTCAAATGTGGGCGTGACAAATGAACAAAGACAGGAAATACATTTTAAACAAAATTTAATGAAATACGAGTGCCGTTTAGAAATGTTCTTTGTTGTCTTCTTTCTTCACCTTGTATGAACGTACAGCCGTGCTGCAATGTTCCGTCCTGTCCATATTGAGTTGTTCATCAAAACCTGACGAAACAGAATATAAAACCCTGTTCAGTATATTTTAACAGATCAGTAAAAAAAAACGCATTCATGATTACATATAAAATTTCATTCATTTAAAAAAAAAAAAAATGGTTATACAGATTACGCCAAATATAATCATACATTTTCGTTGCACAAAAATCTTATCATAAACAAAATAGTGATGAAAATAATAACAGGACGAGTGGATAAAAATACCGATTAACCGATTCATCGATGTATTTAAACAATTTCATGGACTTTGAAAGATTCGTGACATCGTGAACGTCGAAATTTACGAAAAATAATTCATTTCACAATTTGTTCAAACGATATGATTTTAGACTTACCTGCTTGGTAAAGGGAAGTAGCGCAGGTCCTCTTTCCGGAGCAGTTACCGTTTGTGTAATTTCCCTCGAATCCTGCAGTCTTTCACATGTTTTTCACATTACCATTCAGTTTATTTACAATTGGTTGCGTTAATTCCTTGGTATCAAATAATCCAATGTCAGTAGCTACCGTGTCACTATCTTCCAGTTCCTACTCATACTTGGTCGAGGTCGGTAAACACATCGACATCAATGATCAGTACCTGATCCGCCATGGTTGACAGTCTCACTAGAAATGAATAGGCTACTGTGACAGAATGAAACGTGTCAGAAATTGGCGGGAAACATATCACAGTGACAGGTTTTTATCAATTTTATAGCTCCACCCCTAGGCACGTGGGTGACAAAACCTCGGCTGTCATTGGATAAAACAGATACAAAATGGGTACTCGTGACGTATCGCATATATCACACTCGTGCTACGCACTCATGTGATATATCCGATACATCACTCGTACCCATTATGTATCTATTACATATCATGAAATGTTATAGAATATCTTGAAATGTTTTAGAATATCATTAAATGTTATAGAATGTTATGAAATGTTATGGAATATTATAGAATGTTGTGAAATGTTTAAGAATGTTATATGGTGTCAAATATTGTTATACAATGTTATAAAATATTATTGAGTGTTACAGAATGTAATAAAATATAACAGAATGTTATCAAATCAAACCATAACCCAGACGTCGTGGTTGTTGCATGATGTCTCGATGACATCATATAGTGTGGCTCACACTGATAAATAATTAAGGATAACGTACATGATATTGAAAAATTAATCGAACATCTGTCATCACGTTTTTGTGTTTCAGAAAACATCCAAACTGAACCCTATGTGAGACAAGCCCTTGGAATACTGCAGGGTTATGATGTTGTCATGGAAAGGTTGGGAAGTCCTTTAAAAATGCAACATATATCCAAAAATCCTGATGATAACAAGGTCGATCCATTGGCAGGAAATGCTAAGGTAGCTACAATCATATACAAAATGATTCATGGTTTTTTAGCCCACCATCATCAGATTGTGGGCTATTCAAATCGCCCTGCGTCCGTGGTCCGTGGTCCGTCCCTCCGTCCGTCCCTCCGTCCGTCCCTCCGTCCCTCCGTCCGTAAACAATTCTTGTTATCGCTATTTCTCAGAAAGTATTGAAAGGATCTTTCTCAAATTTCATATGTAGGTTCCCCTCGGTGCCTAGTTATGCATATTGCATTTTGAGACCGATCAGAAAACAACATGGCCGACAGGCAGCCATCTTGGATTTTGACAATTGAAGTTTGTTATCGCTATTTTTCAGAAAGCACTGAAGGGATCTTTCTCAAATTTCACATGTAGGTTCCTCTTGGTGCCTAATTATGCATATTGCATTTTGAGACCAATCGGAAAACATCATGGCCGACAGGCAGCCATCTTGGATTTTGACAATTGAAGTTTGTTGTTGCTATTTCTCAGAAAGCGCTGAAGGGATCTTTCTCAAATTTCACATGTAGGTTCCTCTTGGTGCTTAGTTATGCATGTTGCATTTTGAGACCGATCAGAAAACAACATGGCCGAGAGGCAGCCATCTTTGATTTTGACTATATTGAAGTTTGTTATCGCTATTTCTCAGAAATTGCTGAAAGGATCTTTCTCAAATTTCATATGTAGCTTTCCCTTGGTCCCTAGTATTGCATTTTTGGACCAATCTGAAAACAACATGGCCGACAGACAGCCATTATCGCTAAATCTTAAATTTGTTATATAGGTTCCCTTTGTTTGAAAAATACTAGAGGGCTGTTTCTGAATTTACACAGATTAGTAAGACTTAGAGGAAGGGAAAAGTATAGAAAAGATCAATCTGACATGGAACCTATAAAGATCATTCAATGGTGGGCGTCAAGATCCCTCTGGGATCTCTTGTTTTTCACTGGATTGTGATAGGGCCATTTTGCCTCATTCTGTGAGGATAAATGGTAATTAGGAAGACAGTCTCCTGCCTTCTGGAGTTTCCATGTCTTTCTGGTGTTCTCAAAGACTGACCCAAAACTTCTTCCAGTGTCACTGATTTACAATACCTTTTAAAATTTCACAAAGATTGCTGACTCGGTAATAAAGACACAGAGTAACATTTTTTTGTCTGTGAAATAGCTTCTTTTGTTATTGGACTGTATTATGTGGACAAAAATAGAATAGCTTACATATTAGTTTCCATGCAATAACTGCTGTTTTTGGTTTACATTCTAGTGTCTGAATTCAACCAAGAGTCAATTTATTAATTTCCAATCAATTCTTAAGACACCAATGCAGAAGAGAATGACACTTTTTCAAAAGACACCAATTCAGAAGAAAAAGACACTTAGTCTAACGACACGAATTCTAAAGACACCAATTCAGAAGAGAAATACACTTATTCTAACGACACGAATTCAAAACCAACATTGGTTCCAAGAATACCAACTTTTGTTACTAAATGATGAGTAAATAACAATCTTTGACAACCGGATATTGTAGAAATACATATTGAACAATTTCTTTTATTTTCAGTTGAAGATTCCGGTAACAGGTTCTAAGGGACCCTCTGCTTATTTGTACCTCTGGGCAACAAGACCTCCCGTTACCATGGAGTAAGTCACTTCCTGTTGGGCGATAACATTGGTTTAATTTGTATTTACAAAAAAACCTTTTTTGTCTTAAAGTTAATTCTCTCTCTGACACTAACAGTTCAAATATTAATATTGGTCACCTGTGCATTACTGTTTAAATTGACATCTGTATTATTATGTGAGCTTGGAAAGAAATTCTTGTGGGAGTAAATGAGGACTGTTGAGGAAGTCTTGTGGAAATAAATGAGGACTGTTGAGGAAGTCTTGTAGGAGGTAGATGAGGACTGTTGAGGAAGTCTTGTGGAGGTAGATGAGGACTGTTGAGGAAGTCTTGTGGAGGTAGATGAGGACTGTTGAGGAAGTCTTGTGGGAATTAGATGAGGACTGTTGAGGAAGTCTTGTGGAGGTAGATGAGGACTGTTGAGGAAGTCTTGTGGGTGTTAGATGAGGACTGTTGAGAAGTCTTGTGGGAGTAAATGAGGACTGTTGAGGAAGTCTTGTGGAAATAAATGAGGACTGTTGAGGAAGTCTTGTAGGAGGTAGATGAGGACTGTTGAGGAAGTCTTGTGGAGGTAGATGAGGACTGTTGAGGAAGTCTTGTGGAGGTAGATGAGGACTGTTGAGGAAGTCTTTTGGAAATAAATGAGGACTGTTGAGGAAGTCTTGTTGAGGTAGATGAGGACTGTTGAGGAAGTCTTGTGGAGGTAGATGAGGACTGTTGAGAAGTCTTGTAGGAGGTAGATGAGGACTGTTGGGGAAGTCATGTGGAGGTAGATAAGGACTGTTGAGGAAGTCTTGAGGTAGATGAGGACTGTTGAGGAAGTCTTGTGGAGGTAGATGAGGACTGTTGAGGAAGTCTTGTGGAGGTAGATGAGGACTGTTGGGGAAGTCTTGTGGGAGTAGATGAGGACTGTTGAGGAAGTCATGTGGAGGTAGATGAGGACTGTTGGGGAAGTCTTGTGGAGGTAGATGAGGACTGTTGAGGAAGTCATGTGGAGGTAGATGAGGACTGTTGGGGAAGTCTTGAGGAGGTAGATGAGGACTGTTGAGGAAGTCTTGTGGAGGTAGATGAGGACTGTTGAGGAAGTCTTGTAGGAGGTAGGTGAGGACTGTTGAGGAAGTCTTGTGGAGGTAGATGAGGACTGTTGAGGAAGTCTTATGGAGGTAGATGACGACTGTTGAGGAAGTCTTGTAGGAGGTAGATGACGACTGTTGAGGAAGTCTTGTAGGAGGTAGATGAGGACTGTTGGGGAAGTCTTGTGGGAGTAGATGAGGACTGTTGAGGAAGTCTTGTGGAGGTAGATGAGGACTGTTGAGAAGTCTTGTAGGAGGTAGATGAGGACTGTTGAGGAAGTCTTGAGGAGGTAGATGAGGACTGTTGAGGAAGTCTTGTGGAGGTAGATGAGGACTGTTGGGGAAGTCTTGTGGAGTTAGATGAGGACTGTTGAGAAGTCTTGTGGAGGTAGATGAGGACTGCTGAGGAAGTCTTGTGGAGTTAGATGAGGACTGTTGAGGAAGTCTTGTGGAGTTAGATGAGGACTGTTGAGAAGTCTTGTGGAGGTAGATGAGGACTGTTGAGGAAGTATTGTGGAGTTAGATGAGGACTGTTGAGGAAGTCTTGTGGAGGTAGATGAGGACTGTGGAGGTAGATGAGGACTGTTGAGGAAGTCTTGAGGAGGTAGATGAGGACTTTTGAGGAAGTCTTGAGGAGGTAGATGAGGACTGTTGAGGAAGTCTTGTGGAGGTAGATGAGGACTGTTGGGGAAGTCTTGTGGGTGTTAAATGAGAACTGTTGAGGAAGTCTTGTGGGTGTTAGATGAGGACTGTTGAGGAAGTCTTGTGGAGGTAGATGAGGACTGTTGATGAAGTCTTGTGGGTGTTAGATGAGGACTGTTGAGGAAGTCTTGTGGAGGTAGATGAGGACTGTTGAGGAAGTCTTGTGGGAGTTAGATGAGGACTGTTGAGGAAGTCTTGTGGGAGTTAGATGAGGACTGTTGAGGAAGTCTTGTGGAGGTAGATGAGGACTGTTGAGGAAGTCTTGTGGAGGTAGATGAGGACTGTTGAGGAAGTCTTGAGTAGTAGTACTTTACTGAATGATTTAATATGTGATGCTGACTGCTTGTGTGACTGATCACAGGGACTTGACCCAGATTCCCATCCCATGGTCCATAGTCTAGAGACTATTAAACCTATCTGGTAATTATGGACTGTGGAACTCGTACCACATCCCTGTGATTCAGTTTGTTATTGGCTGTATTCAGGGTTTAATACCCGGGTATCATTTATTTAATTTATGTGTTGACTTGAGGAAGTCTATAAAACATCTAATTGACAAAGGTTAAACTTACCGAAGTCCACAGATATGATTATCATTGTGAAGAAGTAAATGTTTATCATATTATTGTGTAATATTGTTGTCTTTTGTTCTTAATATTAAATTGTGATTAACACTTACATTGTTTTTTTGTTTGTTTTACAATAACTCCAAGGAGGTGATTTCATATTTCCTCACCGATTTTGTGGGGACCATTTTGGGTTATTTGGTTCATTTAATAATGATTTAATGCCAAAAAGTAGGGATTAATTTACTGTTAATTTGTATGCATTCTGTAATTCTAGGAGAAATAGTTACCTTTATATTAGATCTTAATTACCTGTGTGTCTGTGGTGATGTGTCCTTATATTAACTCTAAGTACCCGTGAGTCGGTGTCCTTATATTAACTCTAAGTACCTGTGTGTCTGTGGTGATGTGTCCTTATATTAACTCTAAGTACCTGTGAGTCTGTGTCTTATATCAACTCTAAGTACCTGTGAGTCTGTGTCTTATATCAACTCTAAGTACCTGTGAGCCTGTGTCCTTATATTAGCTCTAAGTACCTGTGAGTCTGTGGTGATGTGTCCTTATATTAACTCTAAGTACCTGTGAGTCTGTGGAGATGTGTCCTTATATTAACTCTAAGTACCTGTGAGTCTGTGTCTTATATCAACTCTAAGTACCTGTGAGTCTGTGTCTTATATGAACTCTAAGTACCTGTGTGTCTGTGTCTTATATTAACTCTAAGTACCTGTGAGTCTGTGTCCTTATATTAGCTCTAAGTACCTGTGAGTCTGTGGTGATGTGTCCTTATATTAACTCTAAGTACCTGTGAGTCTGTGGAGATGTGTCCTTATATTAACTCTAAGTACCTGTGAGTCTGTGGTGATGTGTCCTTATATTAACTCTAAGTACCTGTGAGTCTGTGTCTTATATTAACTCTTAAGTACCTGTGGTGATGTGTCCTTATATTAACTCTAAGTACCTGTGAGTCTGTGTCCTTATATTAACTCTAAGTACCTGTGAGTCTGTGTCCTAATACTAATTCTAAGTACCTGTGAGTCTGTGGTGATGTGTCCTTATATTAACTCTAAGTACCTGTGAGTCTGTGTCCTTATATCAACTCTAAGTACCTGTGAGTCTGTGGAGATGTGTCCTTATATTAACTCTAAGTACCTGTGAGTCTGTGTCTTATATTAACTCTAAGTACCTGTGTGTCTGTGTCCTTATATTAACTCTAAGTACCTGTGTGTCTGTGTCCTTATATTAACTCTTAAGTACCCATGAGTCTGTTGAGATGTGTCCTTATATCAACTCTAAGTACCTGTGAGTCTGCGTCCGTATATCAACTCTAAGTACCTGTGAGTCTGTGGTGATGTGACCTATACCCGAGTAATTCACTGGGAAGCTTAAGGTCAAAGGTCATTTTAAACGCTTGCTTTTGTTAAAAACAGTATGTGTCTCATCTCAAGTCTACAATGAACGCAATTAAAAATGTGTCTCAAGGATAAAAACCTGAAGAACGCTGGACCGGTAAAGTGGAATTTAAACATATGTCTAATACTCTTTACAATTGAGGTACTCGTAAGATAATAAAATCAGAAATTTAAACCATGCATATTATTGTTATTCATAATTCTGTTATTAAAGGCAATGGACTAGAGCAATAAAAATGAACGTGACCTTAATTTGATGGATGGACTAGAATGATTAAATTGGACGTAATCTTAATTTGATGGAATGGACTAGAATGATTAAATTTGACGTAATCTTAATTTGATGGAATGGACTAGAATGATTAAATTGGACGCAATCTTAATTTGATGGAATGGACAAGAATGATTAAATTGGACGCGATCTTAATTTGATGGAATGGACTAGAATGATTAAATTGGACGCGATCTTAATTTGATGGAATGGACTAGAATGATTCAATTGGACGCGATCTTAATTTGATGGAATGGACTAGAATGATTCAATTGGACGTGATCTTAATTTGATGGAATGGACTAGAATGATTAAATTGGACGTGATCTTAATTTGATGGAATGGACTAGAATGATTCAATTGGACGTGATCTTAATTTGATGGAATGGACTAGAATGATTAAATTGGACGTGATCTTAATTTGATGGAATGGACTAGAATGATTCATTTGGACGTGATCTTAATTTGATGGAATGGACTAGAATGATTAAATTGGACGTGATCTTAATTTGATGGAATGGACTAGGTTGATTAAATTGGACGTGATCTTAATTTGATGGAATGGACTAGAATGATTAAATTGAACGTGCTCTTAATTTGATGGAATGGACTAGAATGATTAAATTGGACGTAATCTTAATTTGGCGTCTTTGGACTAGATTGCACGTTTTACTTTGTTTATAAATACCATCAATCAGAGTGAAATCAAAATTTAAAAAAATAAGGGGGAGGGGGGCAGAGGATCATGATCAACACCAATATTGCTATGACCCTGCAATTCTTTCAACACGAAATTTAGCATAAACTTTTAGCATAAAATTTCATGTTTTATATTGTGTATACATACGTATGGGTTTTTAATTTACCGTATCAAGTAGCGCACTGCTGTAAACTCGTCACCAGGCTGGGGTACAAAATGACCCATTAATCTTTAAATGTCGACGCGATTTAGAATAGTTCGAACCTTTCTGTGGTGGGTTTGGTATAGCCGACTTTATTGTGACTTGTTCTGATTAGAGCTTTATTCGTTTGATCCTCGCGACAGCCCCTTATTCAGTAGCTGGGTGGGGCAACCCTATCAAACATACGAAATTACAAATTACGCCATCTTCCGTAAGGTAGCCAAAATTCTGTCAATCGCTGTGGGTGAAATGCTTTAATGGAGTTTTGTTGGAACTCCATCAGAATGGAGCGGGCGTGTTTTGGTATGAATTAGAAAACTTTGGCGTTTTGTTTTGAAAGAACTTTCGGAACTGAATTTAGTTTTGTTCTAAAATTTGTTTTGTCCTCCCGAAAATACAGCCGCTACAACTTTCAAGGTATTGTGGTCTGGAGTTTGTACAGGAATCGGACACAAAAGGGATTTATATAAAAGTGTGTTCAAAAGTTGCCATTTCGATTTCTACAAGAAACAGGACAAGATACTGCTGCATCACAGATGATCACAGGTAACGGTTGCTATAGCTAGCTGACATAAAGACCATTCATTATCGTTAGCCAGTCATATACGGAGACAATTCGGACATAAAATGGAAATTTGAATCACAATAGTGATAATAAATTCTCACTATTTCATTACACAGTGTGTACACTCTAATGTATGTAGACCAGATACTTATCATAGTAGAAGCTGTTGGTCTTGCACCAGAATTCTGATAATTCTGTGATGCACTAGATAATTTTTGCAATGTCCACATTTATGCTATAAGTATAAAGTATAAAAATTATGTGCACTTGCTGCATTTCCAGAAGCTTGTAGATTTGACAAGAGAATTTGTCATGGAAACACAACGGAAATGATACCACAAGTTACAAACATTTTTTTTATAATTTTTTATTTTCCAAAACACATATATCATTAACAATCAATGATTTTAATATATCACCTGCATACTACTGCCATCATCTTTTAACAATTATCCTCACTACTCACAATTATCTTCATCCTCATCATATCATCCTCTTACTCCTTCTCCTCATCATCATCCAATCATCATCATCATCATCATCATCATCATCATCATCATCCTCTTCAAGCATCATCATCATAATCATCATCATCATCATCATCATCATCATCATCAGCAGCAGCAGCAGCATCATCATCATCATCATCATCATCATCATCATCATCAATAGTCATCATCATCATCATCATCATCATCATCATCATCATCATCATCATTCAATCACCATCATCCTCATCATCATCATCATCAATCATAATGCATCATCATCATGATTAACCCTCAATAAAACTCACAATTTTTTTCATCCTCAGCAGCAGCAGCAATATTCACATCATAGGTGCAATTCATTATCAATGACATATATGTAACATAATTTTTTTTCTTTCTCACACACACTCGCAGTCACAACAAAGTCAATATACAGACTTTTGCACTTTCAAATACACACATCAACACACACACACCCTCATCACACACAAACATACACAAAAGCAAACACTTTTGTACATAATATGTAGGAGAGAGAGAGAGAGAGAGAGAGAGAGAGAGAGAGAGAGAGAGAGAGAGAGATGTGCCATTTCGTATAATAACAGATTATCGCAATGTGCTTAATAACATACAAAAACAAAAAAAACAAAAAAAAATAGTTGAGAAGTATTGTCAAGAGTTGGGTGTTGTCTGTAAAAGTTTATCCCATTTTTTCCATCTATTATGAAATGTTTCTATATTTCCCTTATCTTTACCAATAAAAACATATTTTTGAATATTATAATTATCTCTAATAGTAAGTTTCAGTGCTTGTACTGATAGAATTTGTTGTAAACATCTTGTTCTATAGATGTACTGCTTCATAATGAGTAATATAAGATTATCTGTTTTATAATATATATTTTTCTTGTTTCTCATGCCAAAAATGAAAGTTTCTTTATTGAAAGTAAATGGAATCATTAGCGTATCTAACAAAAATTCAAAGTTATCAAAAAATGACTGTACTTCTTTGCATTCCCATAATAGATGTACAATTGTTTCTGATTCTGTTTTACAGAAGAAGCAGATTGGACTACCAGTCAATCCGATTTTGAATAAATATGAATTAGTGGTTAATATATCCTACAAGTCAAACGATTGGTCCCCGGGTAACCAGACGACCAATCACAAACGGCCTTACAAATAAGACCACTTCCGCCAGCATGGCGGCGAAGTAGGCAGGCATAACAAACAGGCGACAAGCGCTCTGCAACACAATACCGGGATTATATGGCCATAATAACACCCGGCACAACAAAAATGGAACCAAAAGGTAAACTATTTCCCCTACATGGCTAATACAATGACACGACCAAACAAAGGGGTAAAACTCCTAATTTAATAACTTATTAAAAACCGATTCCGCCACACTCCTCCCCTCAAAGATCAAGGTAATCTTTATCAATGTAATACAATAAAAATGCCCTAAAGATTTCCTTGTCAATTATCATTGAAATGACTTTTAACAGAGTTGATGTACAATAACTCACTTCTAATAGATGGACATTTGATAAATTAATGGACAAATTCTCGTGATGGATGGACATGCAACTTAGAGATGTACATTCATTTTTTTTAATTTAACAATTACAGTATACAATGAAGGGAAAAAAATATATAGTTAATAAAATGGACAATTCCTTTCATTTTTATTATCGTTACCGGAATTCAGGCTGAGCTCCCAAAGACCACTTCCCTGATGAACTGATCCGCCCTCTCCGTCGGCGATCCCAGTCTGGGAGGAAGGATGTCCCCGGGGTCCACGAACCGTGAGTTCGTAACATGAACCTCCCTGAGGTGTCCCACGGGCTCATGTCTCCGGGCATGCCTCTTGGCGTCGGATCTGCGTCGGCGGGCGAAGTTCCGTCCACAGGCCTGGCAAGTCACAAGGATCCTGGTTGGCTTGTGAACGGCAGACCAGTGGTCCAGGTATCTGGCCAGAGTCCTGTAAACCAGGTCACCACATCCCAAAACCACACAAGTCATTCCCCCGGTGGGGAATATGGGACGAAGCTCCTCAGTGAACTCGAGGAGTTCTACCTCCCCCACGGCAACATCTAGTACGTCCATGGCTACCAAAATAATGATAAACTGTAACCTAAATTCTGTATTCTAACCTCTATCTGACTGTGATATACTACCCAGCACCTTGTGTTGTTTTCCAGGGTCACACCAGTATATATATATATAAAGTAGCTAATGTACCGGGTAGAAATAGTAAATTAACTTTGATAACACAAAAAACAAAAAACAAAATGTTAGACTATTTCCACACCTGAACAGTGTTAAGCAGTACTACATGTATGATAAAAAAAACAATTACTGCTTTACATTGCAAAATAAATGTACCGCCTGTCAAGTCCTACCCCACCAAAAATATTATAACATTTTTTTTTTAAATTGACCAACTCAGCTTTATTTCAGGAGAAATATATAAACTGAACTATGCAGCTCTATCGAGCTGAAGTTAGCAGCGGATTCGTTATTCGTTATTGGGGATTCGAATAACGAATCCGCTGCCAGCAGCGGATTGGGGATTCGAATAACGAATCCGCTGCCAGCAGCGGATTGGGGATTCAGTTTTTTAGGTTTAAATTATGTTTCTTTTTATTGACATTTTGACGATTGGATTCAAATAAATCCGTTTCAGCCGTGGATTAGAGATTCACTTACATATAAGTATTTTTCTTATTATATGTGATTGGGGATATCGAATAACGAATCCGCTGCCAGCAGCGGATTGGGGATTCAGTTTTTTAGGTTTAAATTATGTTTCTTTTTATTGACATTTTGACGATTGGATTCAAATAACAAATCCGTTTTAGCCGTGGATTAGAGATTCACTTACATATAAGTATTTTTCTTATTATCTGTGATTGGGGATATCGAATAACGAATCCGCTGCCAGCAGCGGATTGGGGATTCAGTTTTTTAGGTTTAAATTATGTTTCTTTTTATTGACATTTTGACGATTGGATTCAAATAACAAATCCGTTTCAGCCGTGGATTAGAGATTCACTTACATATAAGTATTTTTCTTATTATATGTGATTCGGGATAACTATCGAATAACGAATCCGCTGCCAGCAGCGGATTCGTTATTCGAATCCCCAATCCGCTGCTGGCAGCGGATTCGTTATTCGATATCCCCAATCACATATAATAAGAAAAATACTTATATGTAAGTGAATCTCTAATCCACGGCTGAAACGGATTTGTTATTTGAATCCAATCGTCAAAATGTCAATAAAAAGAAACATAATTTAAACCTAAAAAACTGAATCCCCTGGCAGCGGATTCGTTATTCGATATCCCCAATCACATATAATAAGAAAAATACTTATATGTAAGTGAATCTCTAATCCACGGCTGAAACGGATTTGTTATTTGAATCCAATCGTCAAAATGTCAATAAAAAGAAACATAATTTAAACCTAAAAAACTGAATCCCCAATCCGCTGCTGGAATAACGAATCCGCTGCTAACTTCAGCCCGCTGCTCTATCGTAGGACAGACTAAAATAGGTGAATTACCATAACTTCATGTACTTTTATAAAGTTTTATTTCTAAAATACTACATATTTAAAAACTAGAGATCTAAAATCTCTCTGGGTTTGACCGTCTTACCCACTCGGGTACGTGTGGGCGGACCTGGTGAGGGGGAGCTGATAGCCTCCTCCTCCTCCTCCTCCTCCTCAGAGGAACATTCATCTACACAGGGGTTCGAGCCCTCCTCAATGGAGGTTTCGAGAGTGTCTCCCAACAACCAGTTAACAGGCGGGTTCTCGCCTTCATATAGCTTCAGGTGGTCAACGTGTACATTTATACCCACGGACTCCCTATTCCTCTGGATCCTATATGTCACCCCAGATATTTGTTTAACAACTAGATAGGGACCCGTCCACCCCAACCCTAGCTTCTGGTTTACCTTGGGTGGGTACCACCTCCAGACCCATGATCCTATGTCATAATTTCTTGCTTTCAGTTTGGAATCATAGTTACGTTTCTGAAGGCGAGCAGCTTTACCAAGATTGGAATTGGCAAATTCAAAGTTAGTTTGCATGCTGTGTCTAAGCCACTCTACATACTCTACAGGACACTGTTCCGGGGTATGAGAAGGGGTACCTGCCATCAAATCTATGGGGACAAACACCTCCCGTCCTAGCATCATGAGATTTGGTGTACAGTGTGTACTCTTGTGCTCAGACGCCCGATATGCCATAAGTAAATAGGGCAACTGGTCGTCCCAGTTAAGTTTGTCCTGATCAATATAGATGGAGAGCATCTGTTTAAGGGTACGGTTAAACCGTTTAACCAGTCCATCAGACTGGGGACGATAGGGAGTAGTCCTAGATTTCTGGACACCTAAAAGGGCACATACCTCCTTAAACAACTCGGACTCGAATTCTCTACCCTGATCAGTATGAAGTTGGACTGGGCAACCAAAGCGACTAAATACCTCTGTCACCAGTTTATCTGCTACAGTCAAAGCTGTATGATTGGGTACGGCGAATGCCTCTGTCCACTTAGTATAATAATCTCCAAATACTATTATAAAAGATTTCCATTGCCTGAAACTGGTAAAGGCCCCATAATATCTACTGCTACACACTCTAGGGGAGCACGAACTTTGAACTGTTGTAATTGGGATTTACCTACCCCCGGGCCAGGTTTACACATGGCACAATGATCACATGATTTACACCACCTCTGAATATTATCGGTCATGCCTGCCCAATAGAACCTTCTCCTTACAGTCTCTATTGTTCTATCCCTGCCAAAATGTCCGGCTGTTTGACTAGCATGTAACTGTTCAAAAATGGATTTCCTAATGGACCATGGGGCTACCAACTGTAGGCTTATCTCCCCTGTACTAGTCTCAAACCTTCTGTAGAGCAAACTGTTCTCTATAACTAGGCTATCCCATTGGGACCACAACTGTTTGGCTTCCCCCGGCCAATCGGATATTGACTCCCTAGTAGGTTTGACAGATGAGTCCTTAAGGCTCTCTAGCATAGATTTTAAACCCCGATCTTCCAACTGGAACTCCAAAAGTTCATCCCTAGTCCATACCTGAAGCCAATTAGCCCTCTGATCAGTACCTACATTTTCTGTTACAGGGTTAATGGAAACTGAGGGCTGGTGACAGCCACTGTCCTGGAGGGAACCTGCCTGACCACAATCATTACAATTCTGATTTCCACACTTCCTACTGGGAACCCTAGATAGAGCATCGGCATTACCATGTTTATTTCCTGCCCTATGCCTTATTTCACAGTCATAAGTTTCAATTACACTCAGCCACCTAGCCAACATACCCTCGGGATCTTTGGAATTTTTAATCCATATGAGTGGGGCATGATCAGTACGTAGGAGAAATTTCATGCCAAACAAATAGTGCCTGAACTGTCTAAGGAAGATAACCACAGCTAACAACTCCCTTTTAGTAGTACAATAGTTCTGCTGGGCAGTGTTAAGGGTTCTGCTCGCATAAGACAACACCCTCTCCTCCCCGTCCTGTACCTGAGATAGAACTGCACCTATTCCAAAGGAACTAGCATCTGTATCCAGAATAAACTGGCCACCGGTCTGGGGAAAGGACAATATGGGAGTAGTCAGTAGAGCTGACCTAAGCTGCTGATAGGACTCTTCACAACTATCATCCCAATGAAATGGCACATTTTTCTTAGTCAACCTGGTTAAGGGAGCCGCTAATTGTGAGGAATCACAGACAAATCGCCTGTAGTAGCCTACTAATCCTAGAAAGCTTCTAATCTCAGACCTGTTGGCAGGCCTTGGCCACTCTTGTACTACCTTAGTTTTCTCTGGGTCACACTTAACCCCCTCTTCTGACACCACGTGTCCTAGAAATGTCACCTCTCTACGAAACAACACACATTTCTTGGGTTTTAACTTGAGATTTGCAACCCTAAACTTCATGAACACTAGCCTAAGACTGTGTAGTGCCTCTTCAAACCCTGCACCAAACACTATCACATCGTCAAGATAGCACAAACACTTTTTCCACCTGAGCTCACCCAGTACACAACTCATAAGGCGTTCAAATGTAGCACAAGCATTGGTCAAGCCAAATGGCATTACTTTAAACTGAAACAATCCTATATGCGTTGAGAACGCAGTCTTTGAGCGATCAGAATCTGACATTTTGACTTGCCAATATCCACTAGCCAAATCTAAAGTACTAAACCAAGTATTGCCACTCAACCTCTCTAGTGTATCATCTATGCGGGGTAATGGGTATGCATCTTTTTGGGTTACTGTGTTAAGCTTTCTAAAATCAATACAAAATCGACAACTACCGTCCTTCTTAGTAACCAGACAAACTGGGGATGACCAAGGGCTATCACTGGGTTCTATAACACCCCCTTTAGCATCTTATCAACCTCCTGCTCCACTAATTCCCTCTTTGCTAAAGGAACTCTACGTGCGGGAACCTTAATGGGTTTGGCATCATGAGTTTCAATTTTATGGGTTGTGACATCTGTCTGCCCAAAAGTTCCACTATCATCTACAAAAATATCCTGGAGTTCATGTAAAAGACTAGTCACTGACTCTATCCGTGGCTGGGTCAACTGGCTTGAACTCCTGTCGAGTAATGTCTGTAGATGTGTGGGGCACTCTATGTTCGGATCTTGTCCCTTGTGGGATGGTACTGGAATCATCTAACCCAACAACCTCATCTACCGCATTCACTGTCCCTAAGACGGAATCTGAGGCCAACCTTACACCCTTATCCCCGAGATTAACAACTGATACCAAGACCTTGCCTTCTGTAGGTTGTACAAGACTCCGAGCTATAAATAGACCTTGGTTTCTCCAGCTAAGGGTAGGCTCTATAACCCCTATGGTGTTTGTGAAACACCCAGATGTTTTACATTCAACAAGTTGTTCTGACTGAGCGGGAACCACAACCTTCCTAGATAATCTTATCCTAGCACAGTTACTAGTCCATTGTTTAAACAGCTTAATCTTGCCTACTGAGGTCCTGAGGGTCTGTTTACCTATCAACAATTCACAACTGTATTTCTCCAGAAAATTCACACCTAAGATTCCGGGTAGGTTATCAAGGGAAGCAACTATAAACCCTTATTCAAAGGTCAAATTCCCAACTTTGAATGACAAAATTAACTCTCCTTGAACCTCTAAACCTCTACCATCAGCTGCTGTTAGACTGGTGTCAGCCTTGTGTAGCGATGCGACTGACAATCCTAATCTATGAAACTCCTTAAGTGACAGTATGGACACTGGTGATCCTGAATCAACTAATAGGCGACAAAACTGCTCACTAAACCTCATCTCAGCATACAAACACCCACTACTGGGACTCAAACTTGCCAAAGGAATTTTTGCTGATTCCTGAGTTATCTCCCCTTCCATAGGTTCCCTGCTCTCATTCTGAACTGGCCTGACTTTAGTATCCTTAACGGCTGGAGTCTTGGCCACGATTCCAGCCTCAACTAGTTTAACGGACCATCCTCTGACTGTTCTTTAGCCTTTCCGTCTTTAACAGCTAATTTTGGGCAACTAGCTATCCAATGACCGGGTTTCTTACAATAGTGACACACACCCTTATCACTAACCCTACCAGCTTTGTCATTTCTCTGCGCTAGCTTCTGATCTATCAACTTAGATATAGCCTCTAGAGTTAAGCCACTGGGTTGTTCTCCCTGACTAGAACTCTCAATAGCCCCTACGCTATCAGAATTCTCGACGGGCTTGCGTACCCTATCTCCAACGACAGCTTCGAACTCAGCTGCATATGAGATGGCCTGGTCTAATGTCTGCGCATGACTAAAGCTACCCTTCTTCCTCATCTCAAAACTACTCAACCCGTTGATAAATTGATCAACCACCTGTAACTCTAGTGAATTATAGGGTACCTGGGGATATGCCTGTAATGCCAACCGTCTAAGTTGGTAACCAAAGTCGGATGCTGACCCATTCTTCCCCTGTTTCCTGTTCCTAAACTCACTCCTGTACGCTATTACCCTTTCCTTGGGGTTAAACCTCTGTTCAAGTACTGACTTTAAAGTATAATAATCAGCCAACTGTCCTACAGTAAGATTACTTATGAGTTTCTGAGCTGTCCCACGTAAGCTCATACTTAATTGCTGAGCCCGTTCTAATTCAGACCAACCATTCCAAGAGGATACTTGCTCGAAATGAACTATGTAATCCTGCCACTCACTAGTTCTACCATCAAATATATCGGGCTGTTTCTCCTTCCTGGGCACCCTAAAACTGTGTGTGGGAGTCATGTGTGTATCAAACCCTGTAATATGGCTAGGAGTCTGATTACCACTGTACACACGCCTGAGGGGTTCTTGAAATATATCACTCACCCTACTAGTGTCCAAGTCTACATTGTCCCTTTGGGATGGTAGGGAAGGTAACCTCCCACGTGGGGTCCTAATTGAGCTAACAAGAGGGCTACCTGGTCTGGGAGTCGAGCTACTTAACTTGACTGAATGAGTGGGTGTACCAGCTACCTGTTTGACATATGTCGGCTGACCTTGACCCACAGGGGTCGAACTGGGTAAAGCCCCTTCCATATCTGACAAATCTATATCAGAGAATCTATCTAGGCTCCTACGGGCAGTAGCCATTGTCAAAAGCAAACAAAAGTTTTGAAAAATCTATAAAAATGATAAAGTATAACTTTTATTTCAAAAATGTATATAAACAGTAATCATTTCACGATACTATGCCATCCTGGTCACGGCACCAAAAGGTTTGTAGTAGGGCAGTGAGCAATGCCACGAGGGGATGTCACCTCGACTCGCGTTGTGTTCTGATTGGAATGTCAAATGGTTTCAACCGGTGACACCCAGTCATGTACTGCCGCTACCACACCCAGGTTCAATTTGCCAATGGCATAGACGTGAAATGATGACTACAAGAGTATAGTAAATTTAACAAGTTTATTAAGATAAAGATGATATATGAAATATGTACAATGAAGTAGCTAGCTGTAGGGGCCTAATCCATATCCAATAGGGCATGTGCCCATTATCACCAGAAATATATACAAATGTAAATGAACAACAGAATTTAAACAACTAAAACTACACACTGCTGTTTACATTATACTTAGGAATGATAATTCTATCTTATGGCAATAACTGGTGTGCCCTGGATAAACATTACTAACAAATATAGCTACAGATATGCTAACATAAAGTCCACCCCCCTGTATAAAGTTGTCTACCTTGCATTGTCTCAGCAAGGGCAGACGTGTATGTATAAAAACCACCCAAACTCCCAAACTACAACAACAACCCTACATATAAATGAAACTATAGCATACTGAAACTGTCAACAGACTACAACGTTTTTACAAGTGAAGCTACCACATTCCGCTGACGGAACGATAGGTAGTCCTAATTAGATATTGGAACATGCTGCAACTGACAAACTAACACTGAGGTATAGATAAACAAAGCTGCCGCATTCCGCTGACGGAACGAAAGGTAGCTACGAGAGCATAATGTCAAACCACCCCCAACCCGGAAGTAAGCTAACCAATAGAGAAAGAGCCCAAAAGAGCCCAACATTCCGCTGACGGAACGGTATAACCTACTACATAGCTAACTATCAAATACTTAACTACATCCCGCTGACGGGACGGTAAATTAGGTAGGGTTGTCCTCACCTGTATAACTACAGAAGCGGTCTAGAAGTATAGAGAGAGCTGACCCCGGGTCGACAAAGCTTTATATACTACGAGAATAGTCTCTAACCTAGTGATACCATAAACAAATCCTACAAGTCAAACGATTGGTCCCCGGGTAACCAGACGACCAATCACAAACGGCCTTACAAATAAGACCACTTCCGCCAGCATGGCGGCGAAGTAGGCATAACAAACAGGCGACAAGCGCACTGCAACACAATACCGGGATTATATGGCCATAATAACACCCGGCACAACAAAAATGGAACCAAACAAACTATTTCCCCTACATGGCTAATACAATGACACGACCAAACAAAGGGGTAAAACTCCTAATTTAATAACTTATTAAAAACCGATTCCGCCACAATATGTTGGTTTATTCTATATTGGAGCCACTGTAATTTAGAACTTTTAGTAACTTTGAAAGGGATCATAAATATATTCTTCCAAGTTTCATCATCTATTCAAACATTCTATT
This sequence comes from Pecten maximus, assembly GCF_902652985.1. Lineage (NCBI taxonomy): Eukaryota > Metazoa > Mollusca > Bivalvia > Pectinida > Pectinidae > Pecten > Pecten maximus. The sequence continues at coordinate 28,611,790 of NC_047033.1, forward strand.
CCATTTCTTTTTTCCTGTAGATATATTGTTGTTTAAAGAAAGTATGTTATAGAAGTCTTTAGAGCCCTTAATATTAAAAAAAAAAAAATTCTAAATGAATGGGTACTAATGGATAAGTTAGATTTTCATTTTCTATATGCTTGTGGGCTGTGTATTTCCTGATAGAGTTTATTATACCATGGTATGTAAGGAAGTTGGTATTGATATTGTATTTATCTTTAAATTCCTGAAAAGTATAAAAAGTATTTAAATTTGGCAATTTAAATAAATCATTGATTATAACAATTCCCTTCTGATACCATTTCTTCTAAAACACCATTTTATTATTTACTGTTAAGTTTTTATTAAACCAGATGGGTGTTTTCATTATTGAAAAATTCATATTTACTAAAAATGTCTCTTCTTTCTCTTTAAGGCATCCCCAGGATTTGAACACATCTTTCCAAAATTTGTTTTTGCATTTCATTTCACATTTTCTTATGTATCCTGACAAGTTACAAACATCACTAGGCAATACTCCTGTCTTTCAGATCTTCTACATCCTCTTTTATCTGCTGATTGCAAGTAGGGCAAAAGAAGACTGTATCTAAACTTCCATAGTTGTCAACTTCCATGGGCTCTTCTTCTTCCAGGGTATGGACCTCATCCTGTATTGCCCGTGTTTGAATTTCTGGTTTAATGAAGTTGACAAAGAAATACACCATATTTACAAGTAATTCATTGTAATAAACAACATCAAAGAAAATTTTTTCATGAAATGACCCATTACATGTGTATACAAAAAATTCACACCATGGTCTATTTGTTAATGCCATTTGACCTTGTACCTGAGCATAGTAGCCCTGTTTTTTCAAAGTTGGGGGATTGGTTTTGGTAAGAAAACTAGGTAAACAACATGTACAAAATGAACTACAAATTCCACACTTTTTCACCATGGGACACTTGATCTCCAGCAACCCATCTCCACAACAAGAGCATGATATTAGTAAATCTGCACTGGCTCCAAGGAAAGGATGGCATTTGTCTACAAAAATCCCACATTCTGAAGAAGTTACATTTTTATGATGTTTACAGTACAGTTTTAAGAAATCTTCCTTGGCAACAGGTTCCATTTGTCTGCCATATTTCAATGGTTTAATGTTAGGATTTACTGAAGTATAACCCATGATATTTTTAAGGAGAGGCTCAACATTACAATCAGTTTTTTGTTTGTATGTAATAACTTTAGTATGCACTGCATAGAAGTTTGACGCTGTGATTCTGCCTGTCCTCATCTCGGCCCAGTGATGGTTGTCTGACTGACCAACAGTAGCCTCCTGAATTGCCTGAACTTCATTGGATGCCAGCTCCTCTGTAGATGTAGAAATCAACGCCTCCATCTTAAATCTACTGATGTCTATCTTCGTTTTTTCTGACACCTTCATGACTCCTTGGCTCCTTTTTGGCTGTTGACTTGCCTCTAAAAGAAAAAAAATGTTTTGGTTAAAAAGGTTATTTAATTCCACCTTACTGATTGTTGTAAATTTTGTGTCTTATTGACATTGATCCTAAGTCAAGATAAGGGTCACAGTGACCTGATCATAGTATACATCTTTGGATAAAGAATTATCATCAAAATATCTTGAACTTTTCAAGAATTATGCCTGAGACCTTTTTTAATTCAAGCAACTTTAGGCTTTGTCAGAAATCCTGCAGGACTATGTCAATTGTATATCGTCCAGTATTTATCTCTTGATACAAATTGATTCACTTTATTTAAAAGACTTTTGTATTATATAGTTAATTCAAGATTCACAGTTAAATATGTTGTTTAAAGTGCTTAGTCAACCAGGTATGACTGACATATTGAGAGTTTAATCTATTAAACCTGACAAGGTTATTTAATGAACCATGTAATTTTAAGTTCAATTATTGTAATATCTTTAATGAATTCATATCCAAATTGATCATAAATTCCTTGTCACTAGATTTTAAGATTATCATGGATACTGGTATGCCATACCCTGAGGGTCTATCAGTATTACTTTCCTTTACATCCTGGATTGAATGTTTAACTCATTTTAACTTAAATTACCTTGTACCAAGATTTAAGTTGCCAAGAGGCTGATTGTAGCTTGATATTAGGCACACTCTCCTCCTATAAAATATCCATGTTATATATATTGTATGTATGATACCTACGAGGTGATTTGTTATGTATTTACTTTTTATGTCAGATGCTTAGAGATAACAATTATAAGTCCTTAAATTCAATGTATGCAACATGTACCTTTCAATGCACAAGCACTTGGTTGAACCTCTGTAAGCTTTGTCATCATGCTCTGCTGAATGGTCGATGAACTTGCATCACAGCGAATAACATCAAAAGCTGCCTTCAGATTTCCAACCAATGGTCTGGAAGCTATGACATTGAAAACATTTTTGACTATGATGTTCTGTAAAGAAGATTGACATTCGACACAAATATTATGTATTTGAAAAGCATTCCAAATGAAAAATTATTCAATCAAAAAAATATTTTTCATGGAAATTGATAAGGCCTCTCTAAAATTCATAGATCAACAATGTTGCTTTTAGCTTATGTATATGTATAATGAATCAGTTATAAAAGTACATTACCTGCAGTGACAGGTTTGAAAACTTGCTAAGGGTTGATAACTTGAGAATATATCATTTTACTAAAATCCTGTTGATTACCTTACCTTTTTTACCATACTGAGATTTCTTGAAATCCACATCCTTAAGCTTGGTTGGTGGAAGGGGTCCAGCTGCTTTACTAGGGGCTACCCAAACACATTTACTAGAGGTACATGATGTGAGTCCCATGGTATTGGCATGCTCAATTTTAAACAGGAGCCCTGCCACATGGTTACATGTCTGACCAAGTCTATCAAACAAAACAAGCATTTTAATTACATGTGTATATTAAAAGCTAATAAAGTAGACATTCTTCAATTGCATTGTCGGAAAAATGCTTATAACTGCAATATAATTAAATCAGAACAACCACACTGCATGTATAACCTGTTTCTTACTGGTACTTCTAACATTTAATAATCGCAGGGCATCCAAAATTCAAATCACTATTTCTCAGAAATCTGAAGGGTCAAAACATATGTCGGATAGACTTGTCACTTCTATCCCAAGAGTCAAATATAATTTTAGGGAGTCAAAAACATACTCTCAAGGTTCTACTGGATACCATGATTTGGTTATATGTATACATATTAACAAACCTTATTGTTTACACTGTTTGAATTACTTCTTTGCCCCATATAATCATTACAAGTAATTCGTATCCTCCATACATTTATGTGAGGATCCAGTGTTATCTGGATTATACTGTTCATATTACTTCTTTGACCCTTATCCCTCGTTCAAGTAATATTTGCATCACAAATAGTCCAACTATTTTGTGATCCGGTATTTCCATATTGTACTGTTTTGTCTTGCTTTGTACAGTTATTTCTTCGTATCGTCATCTTCCAGTTATATATAGTTTGATATCTTGCTGTTATGGATCCAACTCACTTGTATAATATAGCCAAAAGAGGAGCCCAAAGAGTTGTTACCTTGCAACATCATCTCAGCAATTACAATCGTATATCGAGGGTAACATTGCACCTAGAGGTTTAAGATTCAAATGTTCCCCCCAATATTGGTCTTTTGTCAAAATCCTCGGCGACCCGTTTTGATAATATTAAACATCTGTGTCAAATAAAACTTTTACACCTACTCCGGAGCGTTTGTCTTAGTCAAATATCTTCTGCCACAAAGGAGCTCACACATAATCTTGAGCACTTGGTTTCTTCTACTTCCGAAAACCAAAAGTAGCATATACCTGCAGAAGATACATCATTTTGAAAAAACTAAACGAGAGTCCCTCAAACAGAAGCAAATGAAAAAATTCCAACGCGACGGAGTACCGTATCTACAACAAACGGAAACTATCTCAACCAACAAGGAGAAAAAGGGCAGAAACAGAAGACTACGACGTAGAAAGACCATATCCAAGTCTGTAGCTACTAACAATACAGTCATCAACCTATCCAACCATCCTCTCACAGTATCAGAAAGTGCCCTCTTGTCCAAAGGCCTCAATTTTTGCCCAATCCCTAAAGAAATGAACAATTCTGAACTTTTTGAAGACATGGACAAATTCTATAGGTTACTCCGGCTGCGCTTGCACTTTGCAAGCGACGACGACCCAGATGATGTTGAGGATACTCCATCAGTAGCACCTGCAGTTGTACATCCGGTTAATCCATTCAAGCAAAAAAGTACATGTAACCCCCCACCCAGTAGAATACCCGCTCTTGAAGCGTACATCAATGCAATAAAAGAGGAAATATCCACACACTCCAATCGCATTCAACAAATTAAGGACAACCTGTCGCCATCAGAACGCCAGGCACTCAAAGCACTCAAGCATAATGCGGAGATTGTTATCAAGCCAGCAGATAAGGGTTCTGCATTGGTTATTATGAACAGGGGTGATTACATCAATGAGGCTAACCGTCAGCTTACCAACGAGACGTTCTATCGCAAACTTGATAGGGACCTGACGCAAGAACACGCCAAACTAATCAATGAGGCCATCGATAGAATACTCAACAAGGGGGATATAGACGCAGATACCGCTAGTTTCCTGCGTCCCGTAAATGCTCTATCAGGGAAATTCTATCTCCTTCCTAAGATCCATAAACCTGGAAACCCGGGTAGACCTATTATCAACTCTATAGGCCATCCGACGGAGAAAATTTCTAAATTCGTCGATTTCCATCTTCGACCAATTGTTGAAAATCTAACATCTTACATAAAAGATACCACCGATTATCTTAATAAAACACCATCCAGCAACATACCAGAAGGTACTCTGCTAGTTACAATGGACGTCGTCTCTCTTTACACAAACATCCCTCATGCGGACGGCATTAATGCCTGTCGGGAGGCATGGGAACGCCGTGGTTATAAGCACCCATCGACTGATAGTCTAGTAGAATTACTTACACTTGTCCTCACACTCAACAACTTCCAGTTTAACAATGAAAACTACTTGCAGGTCAGTGGTACGGCTATGGGCACTAAGATGGCTCCTTCATATGCTAATGTATTCATGGGACATCTTGAATCCCAACTTTTAGCATCTGCTCCAATTAAGCCATTCAGCTGGCTCAGATTCATCGATGATATTAAAATCAAATGGACTTCGAACCGGACATCACTCGATGAATTTATAGATCACGCAAACACGTTCCATCCAACAATCAAATTCACTGCAGAGGTCTCCACGGAAACTAACACATTTCTAGACACCAGTTCAACCTTACTTGACGGGAAAATAAACACAGACCTCTATTCCAAACCAACTGACACGCACCAGTATCTCCGCCCGTCCAGCTGTCATCCCTCACACACAACGAAGAACATTCCCTATTCCCAAGCTCTACGTATCCGACGGATAGTGTCCGATGATACAGTCTTCGAACGTCGATGCTCAGAACTTAAATCACACCTTCTTGCTAGAGGATATAAATCTACTTTGATAGATCGGGATCTAGACAAAGTCAGGGTACTTGACAGAGCCAGCCTTCTAGAATACAAAGTCAGAACTCCGACACAAAGGGTCCCTTGTGTTGTCACGTTCCATCCTAACTTGCCGTCTATTTCTTCCATTTTACATAATTATTGGCGCATCATCGAGTCGTCAGCTGCACTCAAACGGATCTTTCCAGAACCACCGTTATTGGCCTATCGTAGACCAAAAAATGTAAGAGATCTGGTGGTGAGCAGCAAATTACATTCATCTGCCTCTGTCGTTACAACAGGCTCCTTCAACACATGCAGCAAAAAAACGTGCAAATTGTGCCCATACACTGAGTCCACAGACACGTTTAAATGTGTAATAAACAACCGTGTTTATCACATGTTACAAACACTGACATGCACATCAGCCAATGTTGTATATCTCCTCTCCTGCAAAAAATGCAAAATGCAGTATGTTGGAGAAACCAGCACAAAGCTCAACATCAGAATCAACAATCACCGTTGCTCCATCAAGCAAAACAGACGAGACTTTCCTGTGGCAAGGCATTTCAATTTACCTAGTCACAGTTGGAAGGATATGCAGGTGGTCGCCATTGATCACTGTCCTACCTGGAATGAAACGAAACGTCGTTCCAGAGAAAGATACTGGATCACCAATCTCCAAACCTGCTACCCTCGGGGTATGAACGAACGTTAAAGACGTCTTCTGGATATACTCTCCATCTGACCATTATATCTGACTATTCATGTAGTTAATTATTCAATTTGTTAAATTTTTCATAATTGCTGTACTTTTTGGGGCATCTATTCATTGTTGCTCTTTGAGACTCACATCTAGTCGCCTCCCGCCATCATGCAACAGCATCTTGGTCCGAGTTGGTCCGAATCGTCTGTTTCCCGTAGCGTCCTGTAGGGACACTTCGGCATTCGTATTTCTTATATTTTCAGTCTTGATAAATATTTGTAGCAGTTTTTTCACACCACTCTCTATAATTCTTATGATCTAACACATATTTTTCTAAAGTTTTTCAGACTTTGTACACGATATTTAATCAATCACTGTAGAGACGATAATGCAACATTTTTTTTATATAAATGCAATGTCGTCCACTAGCAGTGTTTAGGGGACGAATCGTCTTTGAACTCTTCGGAATACTTTCACGTGCGGGGGAATTCAAAATATCTCTGCCGTTGGTCGCATAGCGTTCTAGTGTTTGAACATGATGCAGTCACGCTAGTATCCGCCTTCGGCCCACGTTTGCCGAAGGGTTCATTGTGGTTTCTCAAGTTACTTAAACATTATTCTTATTGTATTTTATTGTATTTCCAGTACTTCTTATATATATTATGTGATTGTATTTGTGATTTTTTGTGTTTTGATAAAGGGGCGGATTGCCTCGAAAATTTAACAAACCTTATTGTTTACACTGTTTGAATTACTTCTTTGCCCCATATAATCATTACAAGTAATTCGTATCCTCCATACATTTATGTGAGGATCCAGTGTTATCTGGATTATACTGTTCATATTACTTCTTTGACCCTTATAAATGTACATAGATATGCATACTGCTTGTATTTATATTGACAATTTGTCACTGGTCATCAGATATGGATATATATATATATATATATATTCAACACAATACATATATTAATGTCAAAGAAATAATAAAAGATTACAAATTGAACTCATAGATACGGTTTATATAAATTGTATATCTTACCCAGCTGTACAATAACAGTAGGCTGATTTGACTTCTCCGGTATTTTTGTGACAACAAACCCACACAGTATGTGGATCCAGGTTCAGTCTCTGTGATGGAACACATCTGGCCCTCAGGAAACACACAGGACAGTTGATTCATATATTAGATGTCGGTGAAGACAAGTGATTCTTGGATCAGGTGTCGGTAAAGACAATTGATTCTTGGATCAGGTGTCGGTTAAGACAAGTGATTCTTGGATCAGGTGTCGGTAAAGACAATTGATTCTTGGATCAGGTGTCGGTAAAGACAAGTGATTCTTGGATCAGGTGTCGGTTAAGACGGTTGATTCTTGGACCAGGTGTCGGTAAAGATAGTTGTTTCTTTGACCAGGTGTCAGTAAAGAGAGTTGATTCTTGGATCAGGTGTCGGTTAAGACGGTTGATTCTTGGACCAGGTGTCGGTAAAGATAGTTGTTTCTTTGACCAGGTGTCAGTAAAGAGAGTTGATTCTTGGATCAGGTGTCGGTTAAGACGGTTGATTCTTAGATCAGGTGTCGGTTAAGACGGTTGATTCTTAGATCAGGTGTCGGTAAAGACAGTTGTTTCTTGGATCAGGTGTCGGTTAAGACGGTTGATTCTTAGATCACGTGTCGGTAAAGACAAGTAATTATTGGACCAGGTGTCGGTGAAGACAATTGATTCTTAGATTAGGTGTCGGTGAAGACAATTGATTCTTAGATCAGGTGTCGGTAAAGACAAGTAATTATTGGACCAGGTGTCGGTGAAGACAATTGATTCTTAGATTAGGTGTCGGTAAAGACAAGTAATTATTGGACCAGGTGTCGGTGAAGACAATTGATTCTTAGATTAGGTGTCGGTGAAGACAATTGATTCTTAGATCAGGTGTCGGTAAAGACAAGTAATTATTGGACCAGGTGTCGGTGAAGACAATTGATTCTTAGATTAGGTGTCGGTGAAGACAATTGATTCTTAGATCAGGTGTCGGTAAAGACAAGTAATTCTTGGACCAGGTGTCGGTAAAGAAAGGTTTAGAACCAAATCTCAGTCGAATAAAGTTTCGACAGTGTCAAATTTTGATCAATAAAAATCAGTGGTCGGTAATATACTGTATTGGTCAAGTCAGGTGTATTTAGTTCAGATGTCTGAGAAAAATGCTTAAATAGTCAAATATGAGAAGTAAGAAAGTTAATCTTTGTAGTACTCACTTGACTGTCAACAACAGCCGAAAAAGGCATTTGTCACTAATTAATGTACATGTATACAATTTTGGAAAATGTTATTTGAACCTAGTGATTTGACAGATCAAAACTGGAGCCAATTATAAAGGGATTAATTAAACTATTAATCAAAGAATTATTTCGACTGAGTGTCAATATTATGTAGATTTGTCATCGAGCCGACTTATACCTGGTGATCCTAACCTGCCGTCATTTTCCGTTTCGCATAAAGATGATGCCCTAATAAGATCTAATTAGCATGCAAACTATTCTCCTCACACATAAGGAAAGGGAGTGAGGCAGTGCTGTGTAACTTCGTGTAATCTTCAGACGGGACACTGTTGTGACATCAGATCGCCCGAACGGACGGACTAAATCAGACTTACGGGGTATCTTACTGTTGTAAACGGACAAACAGACGGAAGTTACGGTGGATGTAAACAATGGTTTAACTTTTGACGAAAGAACAGCCAGGATTCCTTTTGATAGACCGAGAAAAGCATACTTTACCGAAGTAAGTACATGTCTTATTTTGAAAATAGATGATATTTAGAGAAATATTAACAATTCTTCAAGCATACGGAAACTTCGTCAGAAAAACAGCTTTCTTAAGCCATGTTTACTAAATTGTGAATATTTGTGTTGGTTTTGATTTCTTAATAATAATGATAACTACCTATGCTAGTTTCTTTGATAAATAATCAGAATAATTAACTTTAAGCCAACACTACCAACGTGTTCAGAGGCCATTTCCTCTGTCTGTCTGTCTGTCTGTCTGTCTGTCTGTACGCCTGTCTGTCTGTCTGTCTGTCTGTCTGTCTGTCTGTCTGTCTGTCTGTCTGTCTTTCTTTCTTTGATATCTGGCATGTTTGTTTTTTACTTCATTGCATTTGTTTCTAAAATGTTTTGATATTCATTGTAGATGGGCGGGGCTCGGACCAAACGTGACAGATCTTCAAACCTGAAGGGCTGGACAAGTAGTATAATAGGCGGAGTCACAAGGTTACACTGCCCAGGAGGTAAAAACTCATATAACACTTGATAACTAATTAAACACGTCATCATTTAATGCAAATAACAGCAAAAATTTCCTTCGTAAGATAATAATTTCCGTATTGATTGATTATATTATTGATATTGCAGCAATGTATTCAATTCTATATTTTTTTTTTGGGGGGGGGGGGGGGGGGGGGGGGGGGTTAGTTTTCCTTGGTGCCCTATATCCAGTCAACCAGTCAATCGTGTACCTGTTGACACTCTCTATTAAGGTACACCTGGTTTTAATTGAACTTATCAAACAGACTTCGTTTAGATTTTTTCACTATTTACTGAATTTTGCTCTTCATTCCGCGATTAAGACATGGACAAATACGCCCTTTTCTCAGCAAACTAGGGATTGGGCATAATTGAATAACTTATTCAAAGCCCTATCCCTACAATGTATATAACATCTACAAACAAAAAGCAAGCTGGCATAAATACATTGTCTCACACTCTCAAACAACCACACTTACAAGTCACGAGGAAAAGGGAAAGAGAGTCGAGGGGGGGGGGGGGGGGGGGGGGGGGGGGGGGGGGGGAGTCGTTATTAAATATACATATTTATACATTATGTGGGCGATTTTTTCCTATGCCGAGGGCAGAAGTACTTATCGATATTCTAATCTCACAGTTTTAACAACACTATACTTGTTACCTGTGTACATGTGGCTTTGAGGCGTATGTCGGGTAACAGACCATAAATACGTGCGTGTGGACACTGCTAAAATAGGTAAGCAATATTGATAACAGGTTTTATGGAAGAAATCGCAAAAAGAAAGAAAAAAAAGATATTAAAAAATAAAGGAAAGAAAGAAAGAAAGAAAAGAAAGAACAGAAAGAGAGAAAGAAAATAAAGAAAGTAAGATATAAAAGAAAGAAAAAAAAGACTTTTATTTTCCCTACTGGTCTTGTTTTCCCAAGCTTCATCTAATTAGGGCTTTTCACCCAAGTGGTGAAAAGACCTATTGTTTCTTTTAAGTTTCTTAGTACGTGTGGACACTGCTAAAATAGGTAAGGAATATTGATAAAAGGTTTTATGGAAGAAATCGCAAAAAAAAGAGATTGAAAAATAAAGGAAAGAAAGAAAGAAAAGAAAGAAATGAAAGAAAGAGATAAAAAATAAAAGAAAGAAATGAAAGGAAGAGATGAAAAATAAAAGAAAGAAAGAAAGAAAAAGAATAAAAGAAAAGAAAGAAAGTAAAATAAAAAAAGAAAGAAAGAAAGAAAGAAAGAAAAGACTTTTTTATTTTCCCTACTGGTCTTGTTTTCCAAAGCTTCATCTAATTCCGATTAATTCTGTTAATTATGAATCAGACGCATTACATACCGTTATGACAGTTGTTGTTAGTGATCGGTATAGCCTTCAGTCTCCCTGTGACCGCTATCCCCGCTTTGACTCCTGATCTAAGGTCCAGGTATGGTTATATTAACAGTTTCAACATTCAACTCCAAATCATTTGTGATATATTTTTTCGGCATAGCCGTATAATATTCTTTTGGCCCCGGATATGACGCGACAGGTTGAGTTACTGGTCAAGATGAAGTATGTGATTGGTCAATGTAGCGGTAAATGCAAAATGCAGTATGCAGTTAAAAACGAAACAAAGTTAAGATTGAATGCAAGCTGAATAAGTGGATGTATCTTTTTAAATGACACATTAATGAAAGTATATTCCTGTTTCAAATGCAGTCTTATTATCACAAAAAATGATTCAAACTGATATAATTTTGTTATCCGTGCTGAAACGCATCAGTTCGTTAATTTATATCACCAGCAGTTTTACATTATAACCACCGGCATTAAAACTATGTTTATCTTTTTTAAAGATATTTCTTGTTAAGTACTAGTATACTTATCATTCTATTGAATTTCTTTATTATCATGAATACTGTTTTTTGATAATATTTCTTTTATTATTAGGCATTTTTTGTCAATTGTACTTTTTGGAAGGTGAATATAGGGTATGCTAACAATGATCACGTGATCATTTTTTTATAGATCTAGATATCTGGCCTAAGATATCAGGCCTTGTCTTAATTATGTAATAGGAATTCTGAAACCTATATCTATTTCATACATATTGAATTATATATGCATTCAAAAGGTTGTACATTTGTGCCTTGTTTGTAAATTTCTAAATATTCACTCTTAGAGGTTAAATATGAAAAGTTTAGTAAATGTTTTACATTGTAAACCTCTTAGATAGATTAAAATACATTTCTTACATATGTGATGTTTGAAGATTTTTTTTTATAAAACCAATATAAAATTTGTGCTCTCGATGGTGGCCGAGTGGTTAAGGTGTCCCGACACTTTATCACTAGCACTCCACCTCTGGTTTCCGAGTTCGAAACCGACGTGGGGCAGTTGCCAGGTACTGACTGTAGGCCGGTGGTTTTTCTCCGGGTACTACGGCTTTCCCCCACCTCTAAAACCTGGCACGTCCTTAAATGACCATGGCAGCCGGATTTCAAAAGACCACATCCGGTGTTGGCCAAAAGGTCGATTGGGACTGCACTTGAGTTAGGGAAATATTTCGTGCCACTAACTAGGTCTTAATCCCTTGCAGTATTCAAACGATATGGTTGATCCTAAGATAACTTGTTATTAAGTTATTCCGCAATAAGATTTAAAATAAAATAAAAGATTTCAAATTAAAATGGCTGACTAATACAGACATGCACCGATAAGATGTTTATCATTATTTTTTGTCGTAGAAACATTTTTCAGTCACTAATTTAACATTTATTGTCAATCAACAATGAGCGAGGGATATTTGTTTCGTTTTCCTATTCGATTACTAGCATTGCACATTCGGTCATTGACTCAGGTCATTTACCATTGTATCACCACTACTCTATTGCTTACTCCGCCAGACCTATTGTTTTTCTATACTGACCTCATGTAACACACATAAGTGTATCCAGATAGTAATAAAGTATCCGGATTCTGGGAAATGTAATTGAGAACAATATGTGTTATTTTGCGGGCTTTTTGTTACAAGAATTAGCCCTACTGGAACGAGCGATAGTTGGAATACACTAAGCCTATATGTTGTCCTACCTACGTTTTTGTAATGACATTTTATGACATATCTTAAACTCAGCCGGTGCCTTTCTAGTATCTATTCCAGGTAGACATGACCTATTTGTACTTGTATGGCTGACCTTTCTCGGGGTGGTCAGTGCCAGGGTATCAGGACCTTTTGCTGTTTCTCATCCGGGTAAGCCGCCCCAGTCATCTCCCCGGATCACCTATAAGGACCAGATCGTTGGTCCTTTATCCCTTAATGGATTGTCTCCTGTCAGTTCCGCTTCATCCAGCAGTAACCGCTCCCCGGTTCAGCAGCAACGGGCGAATATTGACCCGACATTTAATTTTCCACGCTCACAAGCTGCCAATCAGCAGTCTCGTACAGCGAATGGCAACATTGTTCAAAAACAGTCCCTTGCAAAACCACGCCAACCTTCTGACGTTACCCGTTCTCACATACACGCAACTGTCCATCATGATATGAGCGTTTCGCATGTTGAACAACTCAAAACGGAAACAGTCCACACTCCAGTCCCGAAAGCAATCCGAGCCCCCAGAGTTCGACCCTCTCCTACGATATTGAATCCATTCAATAGAGCTAGTAAATCAAAAGTTTTATCACGTGCAGTCAATCACAGACAGCCACGACCCCCTAACGACATTGTGAGATCTCACGTGCGCCGACATGTGCTTACCGATCCCATTCTTCAATCACAGCAGAGCGTACTTGGCAAACGAGGCAATGTTAATAGTCCTCATAATGAGGCGACCCGATCACGTGGCACAGGAAAACAACAGCCGTTCGTCCGAGTCCCCATACGTGACGTAGGAGTAACAAGTTTCCAGCCCCAGAGATCAAACTCAAATCCAACAAATCTAGCTGGTCAACGCTTTAATGGACATCATGAAGCCCAAAATCAGGTGAGCAATCGTCAACGGGGATCTCGGATCCAACTGAATAATGGCCAATTAAGATCCAATAGCCATCAAGGGAGCCAGAATAAATTGTCCAATGGCCATCAGGGAACTCGGAGCCAAATAGCCAATCAGCAGAGATCTAACACCCAAATAACAAACGAAATGCGAGGAAATCCTAGCAGTTTTCCCTCAAATACACATATTCAGGCCAAAAATGTAAAGCTAGCACATGCGACAACTCAGAAACAGGCCACTAACCTTGTACCAACTCAGAAAAAGGCCGGTAATCCTACACCAGTTCAGAAGCAGACTGTTAACTCTAAAAGAAGGACGGATCCAACAAACGCGCAAAATAAAGTTGGTAATTATAAAATAAAACTGAAACAGGATTTTAACCTGTTCAATCTTTGGAGAAGAAAACCAATGCAGAAATCTCAACCCAGAAAAAAATCAGCTCCTGGTATTCCTACCTTGCGATCATTGAATTCCAACAATGTACCAAACTCAATCAAAAAAGTTGTCAATACACCAAATCCTGTTTCGCCGTTAAAGTCTACACCTGTCAAAAACAAAAACCAGAGGATATCGGTAAAAGCGATACCAAAACGGTCAAGAGGTGTCCGACTCCGCACCACGAGCAGGTTTCCTTTCCAGCGATTTAATGGGCTGCGTGTTGGAACTCAAAAGCCGCAACGACGTCGAGCAGAAAGAATCAACAAAAAACAGAATCACGGACAAAGTCAAGGGGCCGCCAACAATCCGGGACAAAGTCAAGGGGCCGTCACCAACATAGGACAAAGTCGAGGGGCCGTCAGCAACATAGGACAAAGTCGAGGGGCCGTCAACAACATAGGACAAAGTCGAGGGGCCGTCAGGAACATAGGACAAAGTCAAGGGGCCGCCAACAATCTGGGACAAACTCAAGGGGCCGTCAGCAACCTGGGACAAAGTCAAGGGGCCGCCAACAACCTGGGACAAAGTCGGGGGGCCGTAAGCAACCGGAGACAAAGTCGAGGGGTCATTAACAACGTAGGACAAAGTCATTGGGCCGCCAACAACCTGGGACAAAGTCAAGGGGCCGTCAACAACGTAGGACAAAGTCATTGGGCCGCCAGCAACATAGGACAAAGTCATTGGGCCGCCAGCAACGTAGGACAAAGTCATTGGGCCGCCAACAACCTGGGACAAAGTCAAGGGGCCGTCAACAACGTAGGACAAAGTCATTGGGCCGCCAGCAACATAGGACAAAGTCATTGGGCCGCCAGCAACGTCGGACAAAATCAGGGGGCCGTCAACAACCAAATGCAACTTCCATTACGACTTTCTCCACAATCCACAAATGCTGCAAAGATATCGAATACTGTGCCAGTAAATGTGATAAAACCAAAAGTAAATCCCATGATCGATAAAATCGCACATCGCAAAAGAAGCCATCGTTTTAAATTTCCAATTTTAAGTAGATTGGCTACAAATACACTTCACATCAAACCTTCTTCATCAAAGAGCGTCCAGCAAAAATCTCGGATCAGTAATGTATCTCCAAGTCCTGCTGTCTCAAACAGTCCTGGTCAGAAACATTTAACAGATCCAAAAGTCAAAAGCTTTCATGGTAACGAAGTTCGAAATAAAAGTGATAAGGAGAGACGTATACAAAACGCCTCTCAGTTTAGACATGTACCTCATCAAGCTGGTTTTGGAAAAACGTCAAGCGTCTCTGAGTTCAGACACATCCCGAACGACCCAAAAACTAGACATGGCAGTCATATTTTAAACTCTGATGGCCAAACAATTTATTTCCCATCCCGTAACCAAATCATCTCTTCATCACAAGTAATTTCTCGACCAACAAACTCGTTCATAAACAGAAACAATAATCCCAGCGGATACCACAATTATCAATACAATAGTAAAAACTCTGGCCAATCAAGGAACAGTGCTGATTCGTCTAGCCCTCACCTATCAACCAATAGTGGTGGACCTGCTGGGTTTATGGACCAATCATTGAATGGATTGTATTTAACTATACAATTTGACCCCTCATACATTGCCGTACCTCCTAAAGCACAGAAAGATAAAGCAACCAATGTGATGCACTCTTTAAAACCAACTAAAATATCAATATCTACATTATCTTTGGATCAATCAGCCAATGTTGCGTTTCCTACCAGGATTACATATCAATCAAAAGATCGGGTGCATAAGTTAACTGGTCAACCTAATAATCGCGTATATACTATTATATCAACTGACCAATCAACTGACGGCTTACCTGCTAATGTACCAACTGACCAATCAAATAATGGCAGAAATTATATTGTACCAACTGACCAATCCATCAAAGGCGTTTATACTACTGCACCAACTGACCAATCAACTAATGGCGTATATTCTACTATACACACTGACCAATCAACAAGTGGCACTTATTCTACCGTACCAACTGACCATTCCATCAATGGCGTTTATGATACTGCACCAACTGACCAATCAACTTCTGACATTTATTCTACTGTACAAACTGACCAATCCATCAATGGCATTTATACTACTGCACCAACTGACCAATCTACTAATGGCGTTTATTCTACTTTACACACTGACCAATCAACTAATGGCGTAAATTCTACTGTACCAACTGACCAGTCAACTAATGGCGTTTATTCTACTGTACCAACTGACCAGTCAACTAATGGCGTTTATTCTACTGTACCAACTGACCAGTCAACTAATGGCGTTTATTCTACTGTACCAACTGACCAGTCAACTGATGGCGTTTATTCTACTGTACCAACTGACCAGTCAACTAATGGCGTTTATTCTACTGTACCAACTGACCAATCAACTAATGGCGTTTATGCTACTGTACACACTGACCAATCAACAAGTGGCACTTATTCTACCGTAAAAACTGACCAATCCATCAATGACGTTTATACTACTGAAGCAACTGACCAATCAACGTCCGACATTTATTCTACTGTGCAAACTGACTTATCTACTAATGGTGTTCATTCTACTGTAACAACTGACCAATCCATCAATGGCATTTATTCTACTGTACCAACTGACCTATCAACTTATGGTTTACATTCTACTGTACCAACTGACCTATCAACTATTGGTGTACATTCTACTCTACCAACTGACCAATTAACTAATGGCGCTTATTCTACTGAACCAACTGACCAATCAACTAATGGTATATATTCTACTGCATCAACTGACCAATCAACTAATGGTATACATTCTACTGTATCAACTGACCAATCAACTAATGGTATACATTCTACTGCATCAACTGACCAATCAACTAATGGTGTACATTCTACTATACCAACTGACCAATCAAGTTATGGCGTTCATTCTACTGTTCTAACTGACCAATCAACTAATGCGGTTTATTCTACGGCACCAACTGACCAATCAACTTATGGCATTTATACTACCCTACCAATTGACCAATCAACTAATGGTGTACAGTCTACTGCATTAACTGACCAATCAACTAATGCGGTTCATGCTACGGCACCAACTGACCAATCAACTAACGGTGTACATTCTACTGTACCAACTGACCAGTCAACTAATGCGGTTTATTCTACGGCACCAACTGACCAATCAACTAACGGCGTTCATCCTACGGCAACAACTCACCAACCAACAAATGGTGTACATTCTACTATACAAACTGACCAATCAACTATCGGCGTTCATTCTACTGCATCCACTGACCAATTAACTAATGGTGTACATTCTACTGTACCAACTGACCAATCAACTAACGGCGCTCATTCTACTGTATCAACTGACCAATCAACTAATGGTGTACAGTCTACTGCATTAACTGACCAATCAACTAATGTCGTACATTCAACTGTACCAACTGACCAATTAATTAATGGTTTACATTCTACTGTACACACTGACCAATCAACTAATGTGGTTTATTCTACGGCACCAATTGACCAATCAACTAATGGCGGACATTCTACTGTACAAATTGACCAATCAACTTATGGTATACATTCTGCTCGCCCAACAAACCAGTCAGTAACTAGAATGTCCGTTGATACTGTTCCGCCGACGGTTCCTCCTGAATTGACTTATTCAGGTTGGTTTCAGAAATTCACATCGCCAAACAGTTTATCCTCAATAATGACAACAAGCGATGACCTAGGTAAGAATGTAACAAAGTCAGAGGTAGGAGTGTTACCGGTGACAATTCCTACTGTCCAAACACCTGATGTCAGTGCACACGAGGTGACTTTAGAGGCCGTAACTCACCACGTCACATCACCTGAACTCACTAAGGCAGTCACAATATCAGAGGTCATCCCTCAAGAGGTCACAACATCAAAGGTCATCCCTCAAGAGGTCACAACATCACAGGTCATCCTTCAAGAGGTCACAACATCACAAGTCATCGCTCAAGAGGTCACAACATCAAAGGTCATCCCTCAAATAGTAACAACACCACAGGTCATCCCTCAAGAGGTCACAACATCACATGTCATCCTTGAAAAGGTCACAACATCAGAGGCTCTCCCTAAAGAGGTCACAACAGCGGAGGCCATCACACCAGAGATGATCACTCAAACAGTCACAACACCAGAGGTCACAACGCCAGCGGTCATAACTGAAGAGACCTCAATACGAGAGGCCACCAACAAAGAGGTCACAGCATCAAAGGTCATCCCTGAAGAGATCACAACGCCAGCGGTCATAACTGAAGAAACAACAACACAAAAGGTCATCATACAAGAGGTCACAACACCAGAGGTCATCTCTCAAGAGGTCATAACATCACAGGTCATCCATCAAGAGGTCACAACACCAGAAGTCATCATTCAAGAGGTCACAACACCACAGGCTATCCCTCAAGAGGTCACAACAGAAGAAGTCATCCCTCAAGAGGTCACAACAGAAGAAGTCATCCCTCAAGAGGTTACAACAGAAGAAGTCATCCATCAAGAAGTCACAACGCCAGAGGTCATCAATCAAAAGGTCACAACGCCAGCAGTCATAACTGAAGAAACGACATCACAAAAGGAAATGCCTCAAGAGATCACAATGCCATCAGTCATAACTGAAGAAACAACATCACAAAAGGTTATCACACATGAGGTCACAACACCAGAGGCTTTAACACCACAGGTCATCCCTCAAGCGGTCACAACACCACAGGTCATCCCTCAAGAGGTCACAACACAGCAGGTCATCCCTCAAGAGGTCAAATCACCACAGGTCATCCCTCAAGTGGTCACAACATCACATGTCATCCATCAAGAGGTCACAACACCAGAAGTCATCATTCAAGAGGTCACAACACCACAGGCTATCCCTCAAGAGGTCATAACAGAAGAAGTCATCCATCAAGAGGTCACAACGCCAGAGGTCATCCCTAAAGAGGTCACAACACCAGAAGTCATCATTCAAGAGGTCACAACACCACAGGCTATCCCTCAAGAGGTCACAACAGAAGAAGTCATCCCTCAAGAGGTCATAACAGAAGAAGTCATCCATCAAGAGGTCACAACAGAAGTCATCATTCAAGAGGTCACAACACCACAGGCTATCCCTCGAGAGGTCACAACAGAAGAAGTCATCCCTCAAGAGGTCATAACAGAAGAAGTCATCCATCAAGAGGTCACAACAGAAGTCATCAATCAAGAGGTCACAACACCACAGGTCATCCATCAAGAGATAACAACACCAGAAGTCATCATTCAAGAGGTCACAACACCACAGGCTATCCCTCAAGAGGTCACAACAGAAGAAGTCATCCATCAAGAGGTCACAACGCCAGAGGTCATCCCTAAAGAGGTCACAACATCACAGGTCATCCTTCAAGAGGTCACAACACCAGAAGTCATCATTCAAGAGGTCACAACACCACAGGCTATCCCTCAAGAGGTCACAACAGAAGAAGTCATCCATCAAGAGGTCACAACGCCAGAGGTCATCCCTAAAGAGGTCACAACGCCAGAGGTCATCCCTAAAGAGGTCACAACATCACAGGTCATCCATCAAGAGGTCACAACACCAGAAGTCATCATTCAAGAGGTCACAACACCACAGGCTATCCCTCAAGAGGTCACAACAGAAGAAGTCATCCCTCAAGAGGTCACAACAGAAGAAGTCATCCCTCAAGAGGTTACAACAGAAGAAGTCATCCATCAAGAAGTCACAACGCCAGAGGTCATCCCTAAAGAGGTCACAACACCAGCAGTCATAACTGAAGAGGTCATCAGTCAAGAGATCACAACATCACAGGTCTTCAAGCAAGAGATTACATCACCTGAGGTCATAACTGAAGAAGTTACAACTGCAGAGGTCACAACCCCGAAGGTCTTACCTCAAGAGGTCACAACACCAACGGTCCAAACATCAGAGTTCACAACACCTGGGGTCACATCAGAAGTAATACCTCAAAAGGTCACAGAATCAGATGTAACAACTACAGAGGTCCTGACCCCGCTAACCACAACAAAAGTGATACCTAACACAGTCCAAATCAAGGTGACAAGCATTGCGACACCAGCAGAGGTCACGTCACCGGATGTGACGTTGGAACCAAGCGTCCAACCAACAACGATGACTGTTCCGACAACAACTCCAGGAGAAGTCAGCTACCCTACCATCAGCCCCTCACTTGGTATGTACTAAATCAGATTTAAATTTAAATCAGATAAGATTTATAAATTTCGATAATTTTCAAAGGAATACAAAGTGTACTGCCAAGCAAGATATGTTTGTGCATACTGTACATAGTTTCTTTTAATTCACACCTAGAGCATATGACTTTACAAACTCTTAAAATTTTGAATTCTTCGGATCACCAATTCTTATCTTGTCATCTTTACGATTATAATTGATATTTACTGTTTTCTTTTTTAAGTGGGTCGAACGCAAAATAATTTTTTTTTTTTTTTTCAATTTTTTTTATTTTTTGAGGGGGGGGGGGGGGGGGGGGGGGGGGGGGGGAGGGGGTCTTTTTTGTTCTTGAGGTTTTTTATTGATCTTTTTTTTTTCGTTTATTTATTTGTTTGTTTTTCATTACAATTTTTCCTACCTCCACTATTATGACCATTTCGGGCTTTCTGAAAATAAATTAAGAATCATGATACAAAGTGTAACATCGTAATACGTTGTACTATTCGTAAAATGATAATTAATACATCAAATCTCGTGGGATAATTAATACATCAAATCTCGTGGGATAATTAATACATCAGGTCTCGTGGGATAATTAATACATCAGATCTCGTGAGACAATTAATACATCAGGTCTCGTGAGATAATTAATACATCAGGTCTCGTGAGATAATTAATACATCAGGTCTCGTGAGATAATTAATACATCAGGTCTTGTGGGATAATTAATTCATCAGGTTTCGTGGGGTAATCAATACGTCAGGTCTCGTGGGATAATTAATACATCAGGTCTCGTCGGATAATTAATACGTCAGGTCTCGTGGGATAATTAATACATCAGGTCTCGTGGGGTAATCAATACGTCAGGTCTCGTGGGATAATTAATGCATCAGGTCTCGTGAGATAATTAATACGTCAGGTCTCGTGGGATAATTAATACATCAGGTCTCGTCGGATAATTAATACGTCAGGTCTCGTGGGATAATTAATACATCAGGTCTCGTGGGGTAATCAATACGTCAGGTCTCGTGGGATAATTAATACATCAGGTCTCGTCGGATAATTAATAAGTCAGGTCTTGTGGGATAATTAATACATCAGGTCTCGTGGGGTAATCAATACGTCAGGTCTCGTGGGATAATTAATACGTCAGGTCTCGTGGGATAATTAATACATCAGGTCTCGTGGGGTAATCAATACGTCAGGTCTCGTGGGATAATTAATACATCAGGTCTCGTCGGATAATTAATAAGTCAGGTCTTGTGGGATAATTAATACATCAGGTCTCGTGGGGTAATCAATACGTCAGGTCTCGTGGGATAATTAATACGTCAGGTCTCGTGGGATAATTAATACATCAGGTCTCGTGGGGTAATCAATACGTCAGGTCTCGTGGGATAATTAATACATAAGGTCTCGTGAGATAATTAATACATCAGGTCTCGTGAGGTAATCAATTCATCAGGTCTCGTGGGATAATTAATTCATCAGGTCTCGTGAGATAATTAATACATCAGGTCTCGTCGGATAATTAATACGTCAGGTCTCGTGGGATAATTAATACATCAGGTCTCGTGGGGTAATCAATACGTCATGTCTCGTGGGATAATAATACATCAGGTCTCGTGAGATAATTAATACATCAGGTCTCGTGAGATAATTAATACATCAGGTCTCGTGAGATAATTAATACATCAGGTCTCGTGGGATAATTAATACGTCAGGTCTCGTGGGATAATAATACATCAGGTCTCGTGAGATAATTAATACATCAGGTCTCGTGAGATAATTAATACATCAGGTCTCGTGGGATAATTAATACGTCAGGTCTGGTGGGATAATAATACATCAGGTCTCGTGGGATAATTAATACATCAGATCTCGTGAGATAATTAATACATCGGGTCTCGTGGGATAATTGATACGTCAGGTCTCGTGGGATAATTAATTCGTCAGGTCTCGTGGGATAATTAATACATCAGGTCTCGTGGGGTGATTAATACATCAGATCTCGTGAGAAAATTAATACATCAGGTCTCGTGGGATAATTAATACATCAGGTCTCGTGGGGTGATTCATTCATTAGAACTCGTGGGATAATTAATACATCAAGATTCGTGAGATAGTTAAGACCTTCGGGTTTGTGGTATACTTGATTTGAATGATTCTAGCTGCCTAGTCTAAACTTCATATATAGAATTACAGAGTTGACAGTTTTCAATTTACTTTCGTCATTGCAGCCAACTCCTTCTTCACATTGGCATTTGTAGTCAGACTCAACGAAACGTTTGACAAGTCTATGACAGCAAACGAGACGCTTGGAAAGGAGCTGAAGAACCAGGTATGAGTAATGAAGTGTCATAAAGATACATGAAAAAAACATTTCGTATTTTTTTTTTTTTTTTTTTTTCGTCATGGAGAATGACATGTTATACATAAAGTCTCTGAGCACATGGGTACATTATACAAGAAGCCTACATTGTATATATATTCATATTTCTCGCGTCGGTGTACTTTGTCCCTAACCTTCCTGTTGATGGTTGGGCGGAAAATATGGTGATGGTTGGGCGTTAAATCTGACGGTGTGATGGTTGGGCGGAAAATCTGATGGTGTGATGGTTGGGCGGAAAATCTGACGGTGTGATGGTTGGGCGGAAAATCTGATGGTGTGACGGCGGCGAAGGACCAGATGGTGTGGCGGCGGCGGGGAATCTGATGGTGTGACGGCGGCGGGAAGTCTGATGGTGTGGCGGCGGCGGGGAATCTGATGGTGTGACGGCGGCCGGAAGTCTGATAGTGTGACGGCGGCGGGGAATCTGATGGTGTGACGGTGTCAAGGAATCTGATGGTGTGACGGCGGCGGGGAATCTGATGGTGTGACGGCGGCGGGGAATCTGATGGTGTGACGGCGGCGGGAAGTATGACGGTGTGATGGTTGAGCGGCTAATCTGACTGCGTGACGGCGACAGAAAATCTTATTGCGGGGCGGCGGGCGGAAATTTTGATGACCTGAAAATCTTCTATTAATAGGCGAAAAGAGCTAAATCTATATGTGCCACATCAGTCTTAGATTGTATTGTTAGATGTTACCAACAACAGTCGTCTGTCATAGTTTACCGTCTGTCATAGTTTACCGTCTGTCATAGTTTACCGTCTGTCTTTACCTTGTAGGTGATCCAGTCGTTCTTTAAAGGAGTGGATCCGGACCTGTTGAAAGCGATTGTTATTTTTGATATAAGGTAAGAAAAAATTACACATTCAATAGAATATCTAATGTCTGACCAATGCCGTCCAGGAACAGAACTCATAAAACGCCATTCGTTTGGCTGGCGGTCAAGGCCAAGGCCGGAAGTGGGACATTTTCAGGAAGACATTTGTAGTGATCAAAATGTAACAAAAAAAATTAATAGATTTTTCTCAGGGCCGAACACACAGGGATGATGGTGATTAGATATCTTTCATTTTTCCTGGGGTTCCGAATCCGGATATCCCCGAGGCTATTAATGACCTAAGATATTTATTTTCTAAGCTGTAAGTATTTAGATTTTTGGGTCTCGGTTCCGCGGAATAAGGCAGTCCGGAGTTAGATTATATCTTGTATCGATCGGGAACCTTCGGCACATTCCGCTAACGTATTTACTCGTATGTTTTTTATTTACGGATAGTGCCGAAAGATCCCGATTGGGAAGATACCAATCGACTGATTTCCGGAATAAGGGCATCTTTGGAATCACGTGATGCGTTCTTGATTACATATCCCGTTCAGAGATCGTAAATGAACAGAACTCGTGGAATTTCGAGGATGGGATAGCAAGGAAATT